>NW_026777720.1:0-125256 GCF_028023285.1 Balaenoptera ricei
TGTTGACATTTCCCATGGTGATAGTCCTCATGGTGACAGTGCTCATGGGGACAGTGCACACGGTGACAGTGCTCACGGTGATAATGCCCATGGTGATATTGCTCATGGTGAGACTGCCCATGGTGATAGTGCTCATGGTGATAGTGCTCATGGTGAGAGTTCCCATGGTGACAGTGCCCATAGTGACAGTGCTCATGGTGACAGTACCGACGGTGACAGTGCTCATGGTGACAATGCTCAGGGTGATAGTGCTCACGATGATAGTGCTCACGGTGACAGTTCCGTTGGTGATAGTGCTCATGGTGATAGTGCCCATGGTGACAATGCCCATGGTGACACTGCCCATGGTGATATTGCTCACGGTGACACTGCCCATGGTAATAGTGCTCATGGTGATAGTGCTCACGTTGAGAGTGTCTTTGGTGATAGTGCTCATGGTGACACTGCCCATGGTGACAGTTCGCATGCTGATAGTGCCCATATTGAAAGTTCCCATGGTGACAGAGCTCATGGTGATAATGCCCATGGTGACTGTGCTCATGCTGGCGGTGTACAGGGTTGGTGTTCCCATGTTGAAATTCCTCATGGTGGCACTGCCCATGATGATAGTGTTCCTGGTGACAGTGTCCATGGTGACAGTGCCAATGGTGACAGTGCTCATGGTGAAACTGCCCATGGTGACATTTCGCACGGTGACAGTGCCCATATTGAAAGTGCCCATGGTGACAGTGACCATGGTGACATTTCCCATGTTGACAGTGTTCATGGTGAGAGTGTCCATGATGACATTGCCCATGGTGAGAGTGCCCATGGTGAGAGTGTCCATGGTGATAGTGCTCATGGTGACACTACCCATGGTGATATTGCTCACGGTGACACTGCCCACGGTGATAGTGCTCATGGTGACATTTTCCATGGTGAGAGTGCTCATGTTGACATTGCCCATGGTGACATTGTCCATGGTGACAGTGCCCATGGTGACTGTGCTCTTGCTAAGAGTTCCCATGAGGACAGTACACATGGTGACAGTACCCATGGCGACAGGGTCCATGGTGACAGTTCCCATGGTGACAGTGCTCATTGTGACATTGCCCAGGGTGACAGTGCTCACGGTGACAGTTCGCATGGTGACAGTGCCCATGGTGACAGTGCTCATGGTGACACAGCCCATGGTGAATGTGCTAAAGCTGCCGGTGTACATGGTTGGAGTTCCCATGATGAAATTCCTCATGGTGGCACTGCCCATGATGATAGTGCTCATGGTGACATTTCCCATGGTGACAGTTCTCATGGTGAGAGTTCCTATGCTGACTGTGCTCATGTTGACAGTGCCCACGGTGACAGTGCTCACGGTGACAGTGCTCAACGTGATAGTGCCCATGGTAATAGCGCTGATGGTGACACTGCGCATGTTGATATTGCTCACGCTGACACTGCCCATGGTGATAGTGCTCACGGTGTTAGTGCTCATCGTGACAGTTCCCATGGTGTCAGTGGCCATGGTGACAGTGCTCATGGTGACAGTGCTCACGGTGATAGTTCTTACAGTGACAGTGCCCGTGGTGATAGTGCACATGGTGATAGTGCTCATGGTGATCGTGCTCATGGTGACACTGCCCATGGTGACTGTGCTCATGCTGGTGGTGTACATGTTTGGAGTTCCCATGGTGAAATTCCTTATGGTGGCAATGCCCATGATGATAGTGTTCATGGTGACAGTGTCCATGGTGAGAGTGCCTATGGTGACAGTGCCCATGGTGACATTTCCCATGGTGACAGTGCTCATGGTGAGAGTTCCCATGGTGACAATGCTCATGTTGACAATGCCCAAGTTGACCGTGCTCATGGTGACAGTGTCCACGGTGACAATTCTCATGTTGACAATGCTCACAGTGATAGTGCTCACGGTGATAGTGCTCCCGCTGACAGTGCCCTTGGTGATAGTGCTCATGGTAATACTGCTCATTGTGATAGTGCTCATGGTGACGGTTCGCATGGTGACAGTGCACATGTTGAAAGTGCCCATGGTGGCAGTGATCATGGTGACACTGCCCATGGTGACTGTGCTCATGCTGACGGTGTACATAGTTGGAGTTCCCATGGTGAAATTCCTTATGGTGGCACTGCCCATGATGATAGTGTTCATGGTGACAGTGTCCATGGTGAGAGTGCCTATGGTGACAGTGCCCATTGTGATAGTGCTCATGGTGACAGTGCCCATGTTGATATTGCTCAAGGTGACACTGCCCATGGTGATAGTGCTCACGGTGATAGTGCTCATGGTGACACTTCCCTTGGTGATAGTGCTCATGGTGATAGTGCTCATGGTAATAGGGCTCATGGTGACACTGCCCATGGTGACAGTGCCCATGGTGACACTGCCCATAGTGACATTTCCCATGGTGACAGTGCTCAAGTTGACAGTGCCCATGGTGACAGTGTCCATGGGGACATTGACCATGGTGAGTGTGCCCATGGTGACAGTGCCCATCGTGACAGTGTCCATGGAGACACTGCTCATGTTGAGAGTGCCAACGGTGACAGTGCTCATGGTGAGAGTTCCCATGGTGAAAGTGCACACGGTGACAGTGCCCACGGTGACAGTGCTCACGGTGAGAGTGCTCATGGTGATAGTGCCCATGGTAATAGTGCTCACTCTGACATTTCCCATGGTGATATTGCTCACGGTGACACTGCAAATGGTGTTAGTGCTCACGGTGATAGTGCTCATGGTGACAGTTCCCATGGTGAGAGTGCCCACGGTGACAGTGCTCATGGTGACATTGCCCACAGTGACAGTGCTCATGGTGACAGAGCTCACGGTGACAGTGCCCTTTGTGATAGTGCTCATGGTGATAGTGCTCATAGTGATAGTGTTCATGGTGACAGTTCGCATGGTGACAGTGCCCATGTTGAAAGTGCCCATGGTGATAGTGTTCATGGTGACACTGCCCATGGTGACTGTGCTCATGCTGGCGGTGTACATGGTTGGAGTTGCCATGGTGAAATTCCTCATGGTGGCACTGCCCATGATGATAGTGCTCAAGTTGACTGTGTCCATGGTAACAGTGCCCATGCTGACAGTGCCCATAGTGACATTTCCCATGGTGACAGTGTTCATGGTAAGAGTTACCATGGTGACAGTGCTCATGTTCACAGTGCCCATGGTGAGAGTGTCCATGGTCAACAGTGCCCATGGTGAGAGTGCCCATGGTGAGAGTGCCCATGGTGACAGTGCCCATGGTGACAGTACTCATGGTGACACTTCCCATGATGACAATGCTCCTGGTGACAATGATCATGGTGACAGTGCTCACGGTGACAGTGCTCATGGTGGCACTGTCCATGGTGACAGTGCTCATGGTGGCAGTTCCCATATTGACGGTGGTCATGGTGACAGTGCCCATGGTGACAGTGCCCAGGATGACAGTTCCAATGTTGACAGTGTACTTGGGGACAATGCTCATGGAAACAGTGTCCATGGTGATAGTGCTCCTGGTGACAGTGTCCATGGTTACAGTGCCCATGGTGACAGTTTCCAAGGTGACATTTTCCATGGTGACAGTGCCCATGGTGAATGTTCCCATGGTGACAGTGCTCAAGGTGACAATGCTCATGGTGACAGTGTCCATGGTGACAGTGCTCATGGTGACAGTGCCCATGGTGACAGTGCCCATGGTGACAGTGCTCACGGTGATAGTGCCCACAGTGGCAGTGCTCATGCTGAACAGTGCTCATGGGGACAGTGCTTATGGTGACAGTGCCCACGGTGACAGTGAAAATGGTGAGAGTGCCCATGGTGACATTTCCCTTGGTGACAGTGCTTATGGTGACAGTGACCATGGTGACACTGGCCATGGTGACAGTGCTCATGGTGAGAGTTCCCATGCTGACAGTGCTCATGTTGACAGTGCCCATGGTGACATTTCCCATGTTGACAGTTCCCATGGTGATAGTGCTCATGGTGACAGTGCTCATGGGGACAGCGCACACGATGACAGTGCTCACGGTGATAATGCCCATGGTGATATTGCTCATGGTGAGACTGCCCATGGTGATAGTGCTCACGGTGATAGTGCTCATGGTGAGAGTTCCCATGGTGACAGTGCCCATAGTGACAGTGCTCATGGTGACAGTACCGACGGTGACAGTGCTCATGGTGACAATGCTCGGGGTGATAGTGCTCACGATGATAGTGCTTATGGTGACAGTTCCCTTGGTGATAGTGCTCATGGTGACCCTGCCCATGGTAATAGTGCTCATGGTGATAGTGCTCACGTTGACAGTGCCTTTGGTGATAGTGCTCATGGTGACTGTGCTCATGCTGGCGGTGTACAGGGTTGGTGTTCCCATGTTGAAATTCCTCATGGTGGCACTGCCCATGATGATAGTGTTCCTGGTGACAGTGTCCATGGTGACAGTGCCAATGGTGACAGTCCTCATGGTGACACTGTCCATGGTGACATTTTGCACAGTATCAGTGCCCATGTTGAAAGTGCCCTTGGTGACAGTGACCATGGTGACATTTCCCATGTTGACAGTGTTCATGGTGAGAGTGTCCATGATGACATTGCCCATGGTGAGAGTGCCCATGGTGAGAGTGTCCATGGTGATAGTGCTCATGGTGACACTACCCATGGTGATATTGCTCACGGTGACACTGCCCACGGTAATAGTGCTCATGGTGACATTTTCCATGGTGAGAGTGCTCATGTTGACATTGCCCATGGTGACATTGTCCATGGTGACAGTGCCCATGGTGACTGTGCTCTTGCTAAGAGTTCCCATGAGGACAGTACACATGGTGACAGTACCCATGGCGACAGTGTCCATGGTGACAGTTCCCATGGTGAATAGTGCTCATGGTGACAGTGCCCATGGTGATGGTGTCCATGGTGACAGTGCCAATGTTGACAGTGCTCATTGTGATATTTGCCATGGTAAGAGTGCTCATGGTGACAGTGTCCATTGTGATAGTTCCCATGGTGACAGTGCCCATGGTGACAGTGCTCATGTTGACAGTGCCCATGGTGACCATTCCCATGTTGACACTTCCCATGGTGATAGTGCTCATGGTGACTATGCTCATGGTGACAGTGGTCACGGTGATAGTGCTCATGGTGACACTGCTCATGATGATAGTGCTCATGGTGACAGTTCGCATGGTGATAGGGCCCATGTTGAAAGTGCCCATGGTGACAGTGCCCATGGTGATAGTCCCCATGGTGACATTTCCCATGGTGACAGTGCTCATGATGAGAGTTCCCATGTTGACAATGCCCATGGTGACAGTGCCCATGGTGAATGTTCCCATGGTGACAGTGCTCAAGGTGACAATGCTCATGGTGACAGTGTCCATGGTGACAGTGCTCATGGTGACAGTGCCCATGGTGACAGTGCTCACGGTGATAGTGCCCACAGTGGCAGTGCTCTCGGTGACAGTGCTCATGTTGAACAGTGCTCATGGTGACAGAGCTTATGGTGACAGTGCCCACGGTGACAGTGAAAATGGTGAGAGTGCCCATGGTGACATTTCCCTTGGTGACAGTGCTTATGGTGACAGTGACCATGGTGACACTGGCCATGGTGACAGTGCTCATGGTGAGAGTTCCCATGGTGACAGTGCTCATATTGACAGTGCCCATGGTGACCGTTCCCATGTTGACATTTCCCATGGTGATTGTCCTCATGGTGACAGTGCTCATGGGGACAGTGCACACGGTGACAGTGCTCACGGTGATAATGCCCATGGTGATATTGCTCATGGTGAGACTGCCCATGGTGATAGTGCTCACGGTGATAGTGCTCATGGTGAGAGTTCCCATGGTGACAGTGCCCATAGTGACAGTGCTCATGGTGAAACTGCCCATGGTGACATTTCGCACGGTGACAGTGCCCATATTGCAAGTGCCCATGGTGACAGTGACCATGGTGACATTTCCCATGTTGACAGTGTTCATGGTGAGAGTGTCCATGATGACATTGCCCATGGTGAGAGTGCCCATGGTGAGAGTGTCCATGGTGATAGTGCTCATGGTGACACTACCCATGGTGATATTGCTCACGGTGACACTGCCCACGGTGATAGTGCTCATGGTGACATTTTCCATGGTGAGAGTGCTCATGTTGACATTGCCCATGGTGACATTGTCCATGGTGACAGTGCCCATGGTGACTGTGCTCTTGCTAAAAGTTCCCATGAGGACAGTACACATGGTGACAGTACACATGGTGACAGTACCCATGGCAACAGTGTCCATGGTGACAGTTCCCATGGTGACAGTGCTCATTGTGACATTGCCCAGGGTGACAGTGCTCACGGTGACAGTTCGCATGGTGACAGTGCCCATGGTGACAGTGCTCATGGTGACACAGCCCATGGTGAATGTGCTAAAGCTGCCGGTGTACATGGTTGGAGTTCCCATGATGAAATTCCTCATGGTGGCACTGCCCATGATGATAGTGCTCATGGTGACAGTGCCCATGGTGACATTTCCCATGGTGACAGTTCTCATGGTGAGAGTTCCTATGCTGACTGTGCTCATGTTGACAGTGCCCACGGTGACAGTGCTCACGGTGACAGTGCTCAACGTGATAGTGCCCATGGTAATAGCGCTGATGGTGACACTGCACATGTTGATATTGCTCACGCTGACACTGCCCAGGGTGATAGTGCTCACGGTGTTAGTGCTCATCGTGACAGTTCCCATGGTGTCAGTGGCCATGGTGACAGTGCTCATGGTGACAGTGCTCACGGTGATAGTTCTTACAGTGACAGTGCCCGTGGTGATAGTGCCCTTGGTGATAGTGCTCATGGTAATACTGCTCATTGTGATAGTGCTCATGGTGACGGTTCGCATGGTGACAGTGCGCATGTTGAAAGTGCCCATGGTGGCAGTGATCATGGTGACACTGCCCATGGTGACTGTGCTCATGCTGACGGTGTACATAGTTGGAGTTCCCATGGTGAAATTCCTTATGGTGGCACTGCCCATGATGATAGTGTTCATGGTGACAGTGTCCATGGTGAGAGTGCCTATGGTGACAGTGCCCATTATGATAGTGCTCACGGTGACAGTGCCCATGTTGATATTGCTCAAGGTGACACTGCCAATGGTGATAGTGCTCACGGTGATAGTGCTCATGGTGACACTTCCCTTGGTGATAGTGCTCATGGTGATAGTGCTCATGGTAATAGAGCTCATGGTGACACTGCCCATGGTGACAGTGCCCATGGTGACACTGCCCATAGTGACATTTCCCATGGTGACAGTGCTCAAGGTGACAGTGCCCATGGTGACAGTATCCATGGTGACATTGACCATGGTGAGTGTGCCCATGGTGACAGTGCCCATCGTGACAGTGTCCATGGAGACACTGCTCATGTTGAGAGTGCCAACGGTGACAGTGCTCATGTTGAGAGTTCCTATGGTGACAGGGCACACGGTGACAGTGCCCACGGTGACAGTGCTCACGGTGAGAGTGCTTATGGTGATAGTGCCCATGGTAATAGTGCTCACTCTGACATTTCCCATGGTGATATTGCTCACGGTGACACTGCAAATGGTGTTAGTGCTCACGGTGATAGTGCTCATGGTGACAGTTCCCATGGTGAGAGTGCCCACGGTGACAGTGCTCATGGTGACATTGCCCACAGTGACAGTGCTCATGGTGACAGAGCTCACGGTGACAGTGCCCTTTGTGATAGTGCTCATGGTGATAGTGCTCATAGTGATAGTGTTCATGGTGACAGTTCGCATGGTGACAGTGCCCATGTTGAAAGTGCCCATGGTGATAGTGTTCATGGTGACACTGCCCATGGTGACTGTGCTCATGCTGGCGGTGTACATGGTTGGAGTTGCCATGGTGAAATTCCTCATGGTGGCACTGCCCATGATGATAGTGCTCAAGTTGACTGTGTCCATGGTAACAGTGCCCATGCTGACAGTGCCCATAGGGACATTTCCCATGGTGACAGTGTTCATGGTAAGAGTTACCATGGTGACAGTGCTCATGTTCACAGTGCCCATGGTGACAGTGTCCATGGTCAACAGTGCCCATGGTGAGAGTGCCCATGGTGAGAGTGCCCATGGTGACAGTGCCCATGGTGACAGTACTCATGGTGACACTTCCCATGATGACAATGCTCCTGGTGACAATGATCATGCTGACAGTGCTCACGGTGACAGTGCTCATGGTGGCAGTGTCCATGGTGACAGTGCTCATGGTGGCAGTTCCCATATTGACGGTGGTCATGGTGACAGTGCCCATGGTGACAGTGCCCAGGATGACAGTTCCAATGTTGACAGTGTACTTGGGGACAATGCTCATGGAAACAGTGTCCATGGTGATAGTGCTCCTGGTGACAGTGTCCATGGTTACAGTGCCCATGGTGACAGTTTCCAAGGTGACATTTTCCATGGTGACAGTGCCCATGGTGAATGTTCCCATGGTGACAGTGCTCAAGGTGACAATGCTCATGGTGACAGTGTCCATGGTGACAGTGCTCATGGTGACAGTGCCCATGGTGACAGTGCCCATGGTGACAGTGCTCACGGTGATATTGCCCACAGTGGCAGTGCTCATGTTGAACAGTGCTCATGGGGACAGTGCTTATAGTGACAGTGCCCACGGTGACAGTGAAAATGGTGAGAGTGCCCATGGTGACATTTCCCTTGGTGACAGTGCTTATGGTGACAGTGACCATGGTGACACTGGCCATGGTGACAGTGCTCATGGTGAGAGTTCCCATGGTGACAGTGCTCATGTTGACAGTGCCCATGGTGACATTTCCCATGTTGACAGTTCCCATGGTGATAGTGCTCATGGTGACAGTGCTCATGGGGACAGCGCACACGATCACAGTGCTCACGGTGATAATGCCCATGGTGATATTGCTCATGGTGAGACTGCCCATGGTGATAGTGCTCACGGTGATAGTGCTCATGGTGAGAGTTCCCATGGTGACACTGCCCATGGTGATATTGCTCACGGTGACACTGCCCATGGTAATAGTGCTCATGGTGATAGGGCTCACGTTGACAGTGCCTTTGGTGATAGTGCTCATGGTGACTGTGCGCATGCTGGCGGTGTACAGGGTTGGTGTTCCCATGTTGAAATTCCTCATGGTGGCACTACCCATGATGATAGTGTTCCTGGTGACAGTGTCCATGGTGACAGTGCCAATGGTGACAGTCCTCATGGTGACACTGCCCATGGTGACATTTCGCACAGTGACAGTGCCCATGTTGAAAGTGCCCTTGGAGACAGTGACTATGGTGACATTTCCCATGTTGACAGTGTTCATGGTGAGAGTGTCCATGATGACATTGCCCATGGTGAGAGTGCCCATGGTGAGAGTGTCCATGGTGATAGTGCTCATGGTGACACTACCCATGGTGATATTGCTCACGGTGACACTGCCCACGGTGATAGTGCTCATGGTGACATTTTCCATGGTGACAGTGCTCATGTTGACATTGCCCATGGTGACATTGTCCATGGTGACAGTGCCCATGGTGACTGTGCTCTTGCTAAGAGTTCCCATGAGGACAGTACACATGGTGACAGTACCCATGGCGACAGTGTCCATGGTGACAGTTCCCATGGTGAATAGTGCTCATGGTGACAGTGCCCATGGTGATGGTGTCCATGGTGACAGTGCCAATGTTGACAGTGCTCATTGTAATATTTGCCATGGTAAGAGTGCTCATGGTGACAGTGTCCATTGTGATAGTTCCCATGGTGACAGTGCCCATGGTGACAGTGCTCATGTTGACAGTGCCCATGGTGACCATTCCCATGTTGACACTTCCCATGGTGATAGTGCTCATGGTGACTATGCTCATGGTGACAGTGGTCACGGTGATAGTGCTCATGGTGACACTGCTCATGATGATAGTGCTCATGGTGACAGTTCGCATGGTGATAGGGCCCATGTTGAAAGTGGCCATGGTGACAGTGCCCATGGTGACAGTCCCCATGGTGACATTTCCCATGGTGACAGTGCTCATGATGAGAGTTCCCATGTTGACAATGCCCATGGTGACAGTGCCCATGGTGCTACTGCTCACGGTGACAGTGCCCTTGGTGATAGTGCTCATGGTGACAGTGCCCACGGTGACAGTGATAACGGTGATAGTGCTCATGGTGATAGTGCCCATGGTAATAGTGCTCACGGTGACAGTGCCAATGGTTATATTGCTCATGGTGACCCTGTTCATGGTGATAGTGCTCACGGTGAGGGTTCTCATGGTGACAATGCTCATGGTGACTATGCTCATGGTGACAGTGCCCACGGTGAAAATGCTCATGGTGACAGTGCTCACAGTGATAGTGCTCACGGTAATAGTGCTCATGCTGACAGTGCCCTTGGTGATAGTACTCATGGTAATAGTGCTCATGGTGATGCTTTGCTTGGTGACAGTGCCCATGGTGACATTTCCCATGGTGACAGTGCTCATGGTGACAGTGCCCACAGTGACAATTCTCATGTTGACAATGCTCACAGTGATAGTGCTCACGGTGACAGTGCTCCCGCTGACAGTGCCCTTGGTGATAGTGCTCATGGTAATACTGCTCATTGTGATAGTGCTCATGGAGACGGTTCGCATGTTGACCGTGCACACAGTGACAATGCCCACAGTGACAGTGCTCATGGTGATAGTGCTCATGGAGATAGTGCCCATTGTAAAAGTGCTCACGGTGACAGTGCCCATGTTGATATTGCTCAAGATGACACTGCCCATGGTGATAGTGCTCACGGTGATAGTGCTCACATTGACAGTGCCTTTGGTGATAGTGCTCATGGTGACACTGCCCATGGTGACAGTTCGCATGCTGACAGTGCGCATGTTGAAAGTTCCCATGGTGACAGTGCTCATGGTGACAATGCCCATGGTGACTGTGCTCATGCTGGCGGTATACAGGGTTGGATGTTCCCATGTTGAAATTCCTTATGATGATAGTGTTCATGGTGACAGTGTCCATGGTAACAGTGCCAATGGTGACAGTGCTCATGGTGACACTGCCCATGGTGACATTTCGCACGGTGACAGTGCCCATGTTGAAAGTGCCCATGGTGGCAGTGATTATGGTGACACTACCCATGGTGACTGTGCTCATGCTGGCTGTGTACATAGTTGGAGTTCCCATGGTGAAATTCCTTATGGTGGCACTGTCCATGATGATAGTACTCATGGTGACAGTGTCCATGGTGACAGTGCCTATGGTGACAGTGCCCATTGTGATAGTGCTCACGGTGACAGTGCCCATGTTGATATTGCTCAAGGTGACACTGCCCATGGTGATAGTGCTCACGGTGATAGTGCTCATGGTGACACTTCCCTTGGTGATAGTGCTCATGGTGATAGTGCTCATGGTAATAGTGCTCAAGGTGGCACTGCCCATGGTGACAGTGCCCATGGTGACACTGCGCATAGTGACATTTCCCGTGGTGACAGTGCTCAAGTTGACAGTGCCCATGGTGACAGTGTCCATGGTGACATTGACCATGGTGAGTGTGCCCATGGTGACAGTGCCCATCGTGACAGTGTCCATGGTGACAGCGCTCATGTTGAGAGTGCCAACGGTGACAGTGCTCATGGTGAGAGTTCCCATGGTGACAGTGCTCACCTTAACAGTGCCCTTGGTGATAGTACCCATGGTAATAATGCTCACGGTGACAGTGCCCATGGTGATAGTGCTCATGGTGACAGAGAACATGGTGACAGTTCCCATGGTGACAGGGCCGATGATGACAGTGCTCATGGTTACAGTGCCCATGGTGACAGTGCTCATGGTGACAGTGCTCACGGTGACAGTGCTCATGGTGGCAGTGTCCATGGTGACAGTGCTCATGGTGGCAGTTCCCATATTGATGGTGATCATGGTGACAGTGCCCATGGTGACAGTGCCCATGATGACAGTTCCAATGTTGACAGTGTACTTGGGGACAATGCTCATGGAAACAGTGTCCATGGTGATAGTGCTCCTGGTGACAGTGTCCATGGTTACAGTGCCCATGGTGACAGTTTCCAAGGTGACATTTTCCATGGTGACAGTGCCCATGGTGACAGTGCCCATGGTGAATGTTCCCATGGTGACAGTGCTCAAGGTGACAATGCTCATGGTGACAGTGTCCATGGTGACAGTGCTCATGGTGACAGTGCCCATGGTGACAGTGCTCACGGTGATAGTGCCCACAGTGGCAGTGCTCTCGGTGACAGTGCTCATGTTGAACAGTGCTCATGGTGACAGAGCTTATGGTGACAGTGCCCACGGTGACAGTGAAAATGGTGAGAGTGCCCATGGTGACATTTCCCTTGGTGACAGTGCTTATGGTGACAGTGACCATGGTGACACTGGCCATGGTGACAGTGCTCATGGTGAGAGTTCCCATGGTGACAGTGCTCATATTGACAGTGCCCATGGTGACCGTTCCCATGTTGACATTTCCCATGGTGATAGTCCTCATGGTGACAGTGCTCATGGGGACAGTGCACACGGTGACAGTGCTCACGGTGATAATGCCCATGGTGATATTGCTCATGGTGAGACTGCCCATGGTAATAGTGCTCATGGTGATAGTGCTCACGTTGACAGTGTCTTTGGTGATAGTGCTCATGGTGACACTGCCCATGGTGACTGTGCTCATGCTGGTGGTGTACATGTTTGGAGTTCCCATGGTGAAATTCCTTATGGTGGCAATGCCCATGATGATAGTGTTCATGGTGACAGTGTCCATGGTGAGAGTGCCTATGGTGACAGTGCCCATGGTGACATTTCCCATGGTGACAGTGCTCATGGTGAGAGTTCCCATGGTGACAATGCTCATGTTGACAATGCCCAAGGTGACCGTGCTCATGGTGACAGTGTCCACGGTGACAATTCTCATGTTGACAATGCTCACAGTGATAGTGCTCACGGTGACAGTGCTCCCGCTGACATTGCCCTTGGTGATAGTGCTCATGGTAATACTGCTCTTTGTGATAGTGCTCATGGTGACGGTTCGCATGGTGACAGTGCACATGTTGAAAGTGCCCATGGTGGCAGTGATCATGGTGACACTGCCCATGGTGACTGTGCTCATGCTGACGGTGTACATAGTTGGAGTTCCCATGGTGAAATTCCTTATGGTGGCACTGCCCATGATGATAGTGTTCATGGTGACAGTGTCCATGGTGAGAGTGCCTATGGTGACAGTGCCCATTGTGATAGTGCTCATGGTGACAGTGCCCATGTTGATATTGCTCAAGGTGACACTGCCCATGGTGATAGTGCTCACGGTGATAGTGCTCATGGTGACACTTCCCTTGGTGATAGTGCTCATGGTGATAGTGCTCATGGTAATAGGGCTCATGGTGACACTGCCCATGGTGACAGTGCCCATGGTGACACTGCCCATAGTGACATTTCCCATGGTGACAGTGCTCAAGTTGACAGTGCCCATGGTGACAGTGTCCATGGGGACATTGACCATGGTGAGTGTGCCCATGGTGACAGTGCCCATCGTGACAGTGTCCATGGAGACACTGCTCATGTTGAGAGTGCCAACGGTGACAGTGCTCATGGTGAGAGTTCCCATGGTGACAGTGCACACGGTGACAGTGCCCACGGTGACAGTGCTCACGGTGAGAGTGCTCATGGTGATAGTGCCCATGGTAATAGTGCTCACTCTGACATTTCCCATGGTGATATTGCTCACGGTGACACTGCAAATGGTGTTAGTACTCACGGTGATAGTGCTCATGGTGACAGTTCCCATGGTGAGAGTGCCCACGGTGACAGTGCTCATGGTGACATTGCCCACAGTGACAGTGCTCATGGTGACAGAGCTCACGGTGACAGTGCCCTTTGTGATAGTGCTCATGGTGATAGTGCTCATAGTGATAGTGTTCATGGTGACAGTTCGCATGGTGACAGTGCCCATGTTGAAAGTGCCCATGGTGATAGTGCTCATGGTGACACTGCCCATGGTGACTGTGCTCATGCTGGCGGTGTACATGGTTGGAGTTGCCATGGTGAAATTCCTCATGGTGGCACTGCCCATGATGATAGTGCTCATGTTGACTGTGTCCAGGGTAACAGTGCCCATGCTGACAGTGCCCATAGTGACATTTCCCATGGTGACAGTGTTCATGGTAAGAGTTACCATGGTGACAGTGCTCATGTTCACAGTGCCCATGGTGACAGTGTCCATGGTCAACAGTGCCCATGGTGAGAGTGCCCATGGTGAGAGTGCCCATGGTGACAGTGCCCATGGTGACAGTACTCATGGTGACACTTCCCATGATGACAATGCTCCTGGTGACAATGATCATGCTGACAGTGCTCACAGTGACAGTGCTCATGGTGGCAGTGTCCATGGTGACAGTGCTCATGGTGGCAGTTCCCATATTGACGGTGATCATGGTGACAGTGCCCATGGTGACAGTGCCCATGATGACAGTTCCAATGTTGACAGTGTACTTGGGGACAATGCTCATGGAAACAGTGTCCATGGTGATAGTGCTCCTGGTGACAGTGTCCATGGTTACAGTGCCCATGGTGACAGTTTCCAAGGTGACATTTTCCATGGTGACAGTGCCCATGGTGACAGTGCCCATGGTGAATGTTCCCATGGTGACAGTGCTCAAGGTGACAATGCTCATGGTGACAGTGTCCATGGTGACAGTGCTCATGGTGACAGTGCCCATGGTGACAGTGCCCATGGTGACAGTGCTCACGGTGATAGTGCCCACAGTGGCAGTGCTCATGTTGAACAGTGCTCATGGGGACAGTGCTTATGGTGACAGTGCCCACGGTGACAGTGAAAATGGTGAGAGTGCCCATGGTGACATTTCCCTTGGTGACAGTGCTTATGGTGACAGTGACCATGGTGACACTGGCCATGGTGACAGTGCTCATGGTGAGAGTTCCCATGGTGACAGTGCTCATGTTGACAGTGCCCATGGTGACATTTCCCATGTTGACAGTTCCCATGGTGATAGTGCTCATGGTGACAGTGCTCATGGGGACAGCGCACACGATGACAGTGCTCACGGTGATAATGCCCATGGTGATATTGCTCATGGTGAGACTGCCCATGGTGATAGTGCTCACGGTGATAGTGCTCATGGTGAGAGTTCCCATGGTGACACTGCCCATGGTGATATTGCTCACGGTGACACTGCCCATGGTAATAGTGCTCATGGTGATAGGGCTCACGTTGACAGTGCCTTTGGTGATAGGGCTCATGGTGACTGTGCGCATGCTGGCGGTGTACAGGGTTGGTGTTCCCATGTTGAAATTCCTCATGGTGGCACTACCCATGATGATAGTGTTCCTGGTGACAGTGTCCATGGTGACAGTGCCAATGGTGACAGTCCTCATGGTGACACTGCCCATGGTGACATTTCGCACAGTGACAGTGCCCATGTTGAAAGTGCCCTTGGAGACAGTGACTATGGTGACATTTCCCATGTTGACAGTGTTCATGGTGAGAGTGTCCATGATGACATTGCCCATGGTGAGAGTGCCCATGGTGAGAGTGTCCATGGTGATAGTGCTCATGGTGACACTACCCATGGTGATATTGCTCACGGTGACACTGCCCACGGTGATAGTGCTCATGGTGACATTTTCCATGGTGACAGTGCTCATGTTGACATTGCCCATGGTGACATTGTCCATGGTGACAGTGCCCATGGTGACTGTGCTCTTGCTAAGAGTTCCCATGAGGACAGTACACATGGTGACAGTACCCATGGCGACAGTGTCCATGGTGACAGTTCCCATGGTGAATAGTGCTCATGGTGACAGTGCCCATGGTGATGGTGTCCATGGTGACAGTGCCAATGTTGACAGTGCTCATTGTAATATTTGCCATGGTAAGAGTGCTCATGGTGACAGTGTCCATTGTGATAGTTCCCATGGTGACAGTGCCCATGGTGACAGTGCTCATGTTGACAGTGCCCATGGTGACCATTCCCATGTTGACTCTTCCCATGGTGATAGTGCTCATGGTGACTATGCTCATGGTGACAGTGGTCACGGTGATAGTGCTCATGGTGACACTGCTCATGATGATAGTGCTCATGGTGACAGTTCGCATGGTGATAGGGCCCATGTTGAAAGTGGCCATGGTGACAGTGCCCATGGTGACAGTCTCCATGGTGACATTTCCCATGGTGACAGTGCTCATGATGAGAGTTCCCATGTTGACAATGCCCATGGTGACAGTGCCCATGGTGCTACTGCTCACGGTGACAGTGCCCTTGGTGATAGTGCTCATGGTGACAGTGCCCACGGTGACAGTGATAACGGTGATAGTGCTCATGGTGATAGTGCCCATGGTAATAGTGCTCACGGTGACAGTGCCAATGGTTATATTGCTCATGGTGACCCTGTTCATGGTGATAGTGCTCACGGTGAGGGTTCTCATGGTGACAATGCTCATGGTGACTATGCTCATGGTGACAGTGCCCACGGTGAAAATGCTCATGGTGACAGTGCTCACAGTGATAGTGCTCACGGTAATAGTGCTCATGCTGACAGTGCCCTTGGTGATAGTACTCATGGTAATAGTGCTCATGGTGACGCTTTGCTTGGTGACAGTGCCCATGGTGACATTTCCCATGGTGACAGTGCTCATGGTGACAGTGCCCACAGTGACAATTCTCATGTTGACAATGCTCACAGTGATAGTGCTCACGGTGACAGTGCTCCCGCTGACAGTGCCCTTGGTGATAGTGCTCATGGTAATACTGCTCATTGTGATAGTGCTCATGGAGACGGTTCGCATGTTGACCGTGCACACAGTGACAATGCCCACAGTGACAGTGCTCATGGTGATAGTGCTCATGGAGATAGTGCCCATTGTAAAAGTGCTCACGGTGACAGTGCCCATGTTGATATTGCTCAAGATGACACTGCCCATGGTGATAGTGCTCACGGTGATAGTGCTCACATTGACAGTGCCTTTGGTGATAGTGCTCATGGTGACACTGCCCATGGTGACAGTTCGCATGCTGACAGTGCGCATGTTGAAAGTTCCCATGGTGACAGTGCTCATGGTGACAATGCCCATGGTGACTGTGCTCATGCTGGCGGTATACAGGGTTGGATGTTCCCATGTTGAAATTCCTTATGATGATAGTGTTCATGGTGACAGTGTCCATGGTGACAGTGCCAATGGTGACAGTGCTCATGGTGACACTGCCCATGGTGACATTTCGCACGGTGACAGTGCCCATGTTGAAAGTGCCCATGGTGGCAGTGATTATGGTGACACTACCCATGGTGACTGTGCTCATGCTGGCTGTATACATAGTTGGAGTTCCCATGGTGAAATTCCTTATGGTGGCACTGTCCATGATGATAGTACTCATGGTGACAGTGTCCATGGTGACAGTGCCTATGGTGACAGTGCCCATTGTGATAGTGCTCACGGTGACAGTGCCCATGTTGATATTGCTCAAGGTGACACTGCCCATGGTGATAGTGCTCACGGTGATAGTGCTCATGGTGACACTTCCCTTGGTGATAGTGCTCATGGTGATAGTGCTCATGGTAATAGTGCTCAAGGTGGCACTGCCCATGGTGACAGTGCCCATGGTGACACTGCGCATAGTGACATTTCCCGTGGTGACAGTGCTCAAGTTGACAGTGCCCATGGTGACAGTGTCCATGGTGACATTGACCATGGTGAGTGTGCCCATGGTGACAGTGCCCATCGTGACAGTGTCCATGGTGACAGCGCTCATGTTGAGAGTGCCAACGGTGACAGTGCTCATGGTGAGAGTTCCCATGGTGACAGTGCTCACCTTAACAGTGCCCTTGGTGATAGTACCCATGGTAATAATGCTCACGGTGACAGTGCCCATGGTGATAGTGCTCATGGTGACAGAGAACATGGTGACAGTTCCCATGGTGACAGGGCCGATGATGACAGTGCTCATGGTTACAGTGCCCATGGTGACAGTGCTCATGGTGACAGTGCTCACGGTGACAGTGCTCATGGTGGCAGTGTCCATGGTGACAGTGCTCATGGTGGCAGTTCCCATATTGATGGTGATCATGGTGACAGTGCCCATGGTGACAGTGCCCATGATGACAGTTCCAATGTTGACAGTGTACTTGGGGACAATGCTCATGGAAACAGTGTCCATGGTGATAGTGCTCCTGGTGACAGTGTCCATGGTTACAGTGCCCATGGTGACAGTTTCCAAGGTGACATTTTCCATGGTGACAGTGCCCATGGTGACAGTGCCCATGGTGAATGTTCCCATGGTGACAGTGCTCAAGGTGACAATGCTCATGGTGACAGTGTCCATGGTGACAGTGCTCATGGTGACAGTGCCCATGGTGACAGTGCTCACGGTGATAGTGCCCACAGTGGCAGTGCTCTCGGTGACAGTGCTCATGTTGAACAGTGCTCATGGTGACAGAGCTTATGGTGACAGTGCCCACGGTGACAGTGAAAATGGTGAGAGTGCCCATGGTGACATTTACCTTGGTGACAGTGCTTATGGTGACAGTGACCATGGTGACACTGGCCATGGTGACAGTGCTCATGGTGAGAGTTCCCATGGTGACAGTGCTCATATTGACAGTGCCCATGGTGACCGTTCCCATGTTGACATTTCCCATGGTGATAGTCCTCATGGTGACAGTGCTCATGGGGACAGTGCACACGGTGACAGTGCTCACGGTGATAATGCCCATGGTGATATTGCTCATGGTGAGACTGCCCATGGTAATAGTGCTCATGGTGATAGTGCTCACGTTGACAGTGTCTTTGGTGATAGTGCTCATGGTGACACTGCCCATGGTGACTGTGCTCATGCTGGTGGTGTACATGTTTGGAGTTCCCATGGTGAAATTCCTTATGGTGGCAATGCCCATGATGATAGTGTTCATGGTGACAGTGTCCATGGTGAGAGTGCCTATGGTGACAGTGCCCATGGTGACATTTCCCATGGTGACAGTGCTCATGGTGAGAGTACCCATGGTGACAATGCTCATGTTGACAATGCCCAAGGTGACCGTGCTCATGGTGACAGTGTCCACGGTGACAATTCTCATGTTGACAATGCTCACAGTGATAGTGCTCACGGTGACAGTGCTCCCGCTGACAGTGCCCTTGGTGATAGTGCTCATGGTAATACTGCTCTTTGTGATAGTGCTCATGGTGACGGTTCGCATGGTGACAGTGCACATGTTGAAAGTGCCCATGGTGGCAGTGATCATGGTGACACTGCCCATGGTGACTGTGCTCATGCTGACGGTGTACATAGTTGGAGTTCCCATGGTGAAATTCCTTATGGTGGCACTGCCCATGATGATAGTGTTCATGGTGACAGTGTCCATGGTGAGAGTGCCTATGGTGACAGTGCCCATTGTGATAGTGCTCATGGTGACAGTGCCCATGTTGATATTGCTCAAGGTGACACTGCCCATGGTGATAGTGCTCACGGTGATAGTGCTCATGGTGACACTTCCCTTGGTGATAGTGCTCATGGTGATAGTGCTCATGGTAATAGGGCTCATGGTGACACTGCCCATGGTGACAGTGCCCATGGTGACACTGCCCATAGTGACATTTCCCATGGTGACAGTGCTCAAGTTGACAGTGCCCATGGTGACAGTGTCCATGGGGACATTGACCATGGTGAGTGTGCCCATGGTGACAGTGCCCATCGTGACAGTGTCCATGGAGACACTGCTCATGTTGAGAGTGCCAACGGTGACAGTGCTCATGGTGAGAGTTCCCATGGTGACAGTGCACACGGTGACAGTGCCCACGGTGACAGTGCTCACGGTGAGAGTGCTCATGGTGATAGTGCCCATGGTAATAGTGCTCACTCTGACATTTCCCATGGTGATATTGCTCACGGTGACACCGCAAATGGTGTTAGTACTCACGGTGATAGTGCTCATGGTGACAGTTCCCATGGTGAGAGTGCCCACGGTGACAGTGCTCATGGTGACATTGCCCACAGTGACAGTGCTCATGGTGACAGAGCTCACGGTGACAGTGCCCTTTGTGATAGTGCTCATGGTGATAGTGCTCATAGTGATAGTGTTCATGGTGAGAGTTCGCATGGTGACAGTGCCCATGTTGAAAGTGCCCATGGTGATAGTGCTCATGGTGACACTGCCCATGGTGACTGTGCTCATGCTGGCGGTGTACATGGTTGGAGTTGCCATGGTGAAATTCCTCATGGTGGCACTGCCCATGATGATAGTGCTCATGTTGACTGTGTCCAGGGTAACAGTGCCCATGCTGACAGTGCCCATAGTGACATTTCCCATGGTGACAGTGTTCATGGTAAGAGTTACCATGGTGACAGTGCTCATGTTCACAGTGCCCATGGTGACAGTGTCCATGGTCAACAGTGCCCATGGTGAGAGTGCCCATGGTGAGAGTGCCCATGGTGACAGTGCCCATGGTGACAGTACTCATGGTGACACTTCCCATGATGACAATGCTCCTGGTGACAATGATCATGCTGACAGTGCTCACGGTGACAGTGCTCATGGTGGCAGTGTCCATGGTGACAGTGCTCATGGTGGCAGTTCCCATATTGACGGTGATCATGGTGACAGTGCCCATGGTGACAGTGCCCATGATGACAGTTCCAATGTTGACAGTGTACTTGGGGACAATGCTCATGGAAACAGTGTCCATGGTGATAGTGCTCCTGGTGACAGTGTCCATGGTTACAGTGCCCATGGTGACAGTTTCCAAGGTGACATTTTCCATGGTGACAGTGCCCATGGTGACAGTGCCCATGGTGAATGTTCCCATGGTGACAGTGCTCAAGGTGACAATGCTCATGGTGACAGTGTCCATGGTGACAGTGCTCATGGTGACAGTGCCCATGGTGACAGTGCCCATGGTGACAGTGCTCACGGTGATAGTGCCCACAGTGGCAGTGCTCATGTTGAACAGTGCTCATGGGGACAGTGCTTATGGTGACAGTGCCCACGGTGACAGTGAAAATGGTGAGAGTGCCCATGGTGACATTTCCCTTGGTGACAGTGCTTATGGTGACAGTGACCATGGTGACACTGGCCATGGTGACAGTGCTCATGGTGAGAGTTCCCATGGTGACAGTGCTCATGTTGACAGTGCCCATGGTGACATTTCCCATGTTGACAGTTCCCATGGTGATAGTGCTCATGGTGACAGTGCTCATGGGGACAGCGCACACGATGACAGTGCTCACGGTGATAATGCCCATGGTGATATTGCTCATGGTGAGACTGCCCATGGTGATAGTGCTCACGGTGATAGTGCTCATGGTGAGAGTTCCCATGGTGACAGTGCCCATAGTGACAGTGCTCATGGTGACAGTACCGACGGTGACAGTGCTCATGGTGACAATGCTCAGGGTGATAGTGCTCACGATGATAGTGCTTATGGTGACAGTTCCCTTGGTGATAGTGCTCATGGTGATAGTGCCCATGGTGACACTGCCCATGGTGATATTGCTCACGGTGACACTGCCCATGGTAATAGTGCTCATGGTGATAGTGCTCACGTTGACAGTGCCTTTGGTGATAGTGCTCATGGTGACTGTGCTCATGCTGGCGGTGTACAGGGTTGGTGTTCCCATGGTGAAATTCCTTATGGTGGCAATGCCCATGATGATAGTGTTCATGGTGACAGTGTCCATGGTGAGAGTGCCTATGGTGACAGTGCCCATGGTGACATTTCCCATGGTGACTGTGCTCATGGTGAGAGTTCCCATGGTGACAATGCTCATGTTGACAATGCTCAAGGTGACCGTGCTCATGGTGACAGTGTCCACGGTGACAATTCTCATGTTGACAATGCTCACAGTGATAGTGCTCACGGTGACAGTGCTCCCGCTGACAGTGCCCTTGGTGATAGTGCTCATGGTAATACTGCTCATTGTGATAGTGCTCATGGAGACGGTTCGCATGTTGACCGTGCACACAGTGACAATGCCCACAGTGACAGTGCTCATGGTGATAGTGCTCATGGAGATAGTGCCCATTGTAAAAGTGCTCACGGTGACAGTGCCCATGTTGATATTGCTCAAGATGACACTGCCCATGGTGATAGTGCTCACGGTGATAGTGCTCACATTGACAGTGCCTTTGGTGATAGTGCTCATGGTGACACTGCCCATGGTGACAGTTCGCATGCTGACAGTGCGCATGTTGAAAGTTCCCATGGTGACAGTGCTCATGGTGACAATGCCCATGGTGACTGTGCTCATGCTGGCGGTATACAGGGTTGGATGTTCCCATGTTGAAATTCCTTATGATGATAGTGTTCATGGTGACAGTGTCCATGGTAACAGTGCCAATGGTGACAGTGCTCATGGTGACACTGCCCATGGTGACATTTCGCACGGTGACAGTGCCCATGTTGAAAGTGCCCATGGTGGCAGTGATTATGGTGACACTACCCATGGTGACTGTGCTCATGCTGGCTGTGTACATAGTTGGAGTTCCCATGGTGAAATTCCTTATGGTGGCACTGTCCATG
The DNA here is from genome assembly GCF_028023285.1 of Balaenoptera ricei. Lineage (NCBI taxonomy): Eukaryota > Metazoa > Chordata > Mammalia > Artiodactyla > Balaenopteridae > Balaenoptera > Balaenoptera ricei. The sequence goes on from NW_026777720.1 coordinate 22,505, forward strand.
ATGATAGTACTCATGGTGACAGTGTCCATGGTGACAGTGCCTATGGTGACAGTGCCCATTGTGATAGTGCTCACGGTGACAGTGCCCATGTTGATATTGCTCAAGGTGACACTGCCCATGGTGATAGTGCTCACGGTGATAGTGCTCATGGTGACACTTCCCTTGGTGATAGTGCTCATGGTGATAGTGCTCATGGTAATAGTGCTCAAGGTGGCACTGCCCATGGTGACAGTGCCCATGGTGACACTGCGCATAGTGACATTTCCCGTGGTGACAGTGCTCAAGTTGACAGTGCCCATGGTGACAGTGTCCATGGTGACATTGACCATGGTGAGTGTGCCCATGGTGACAGTGCCCATCGTGACAGTGTCCATGGTGACAGCGCTCATGTTGAGAGTGCCAACGGTGACAGTGCTCATGGTGAGAGTTCCCATGGTGACAGTGCTCATGTTGACATTGCCCATGGTGACATTGTCCATGGTGACAGTGCCCATGGTGACTGTGCTCTTGCTAAGAGTTCCCATGAGGACAGTACACATGGTGACAGTACCCATGGCGACAGTGTCCATGGTGACAGTTCCCATGGTGAATAGTGCTCATGGTGACAGTGCCCATGGTGATGGTGTCCATGGTGACAGTGCCAATGTTGACAGTGCTCATTGTAATATTTGCCATGGTAAGAGTGCTCATGGTGACAGTGTCCATTGTGATAGTTCCCATGGTGACAGTGCCCATGGTGACAGTGCTCATGTTGACAGTGCCCATGGTGACCATTCCCATGTTGACTCTTCCCATGGTGATAGTGCTCATGGTGACTATGCTCATGGTGACAGTGGTCACGGTGATAGTGCTCATGGTGACACTGCTCATGATGATAGTGCTCATGGTGACAGTTCGCATGGTGATAGGGCCCATGTTGAAAGTGGCCATGGTGACAGTGCCCATGGTGACAGTCTCCATGGTGACATTTCCCATGGTGACAGTGCTCATGATGAGAGTTCCCATGTTGACAATGCCCATGGTGACAGTGCCCATGGTGCTACTGCTCACGGTGACAGTGCCCTTGGTGATAGTGCTCATGGTGACAGTGCCCACGGTGACAGTGATAACGGTGATAGTGCTCATGGTGATAGTGCCCATGGTAATAGTGCTCACGGTGACAGTGCCAATGGTTATATTGCTCATGGTGACCCTGTTCATGGTGATAGTGCTCACGGTGAGGGTTCTCATGGTGACAATGCTCATGGTGACTATGCTCATGGTGACAGTGCCCACGGTGAAAATGCTCATGGTGACAGTGCTCACAGTGATAGTGCTCACGGTAATAGTGCTCATGCTGACAGTGCCCTTGGTGATAGTACTCATGGTAATAGTGCTCATGGTGACGCTTTGCTTGGTGACAGTGCCCATGGTGACATTTCCCATGGTGACAGTGCTCATGGTGACAGTGCCCACAGTGACAATTCTCATGTTGACAATGCTCACAGTGATAGTGCTCACGGTGACAGTGCTCCCGCTGACAGTGCCCTTGGTGATAGTGCTCATGGTAATACTGCTCATTGTGATAGTGCTCATGGAGACGGTTCGCATGTTGACCGTGCACACAGTGACAATGCCCACAGTGACAGTGCTCATGGTGATAGTGCTCATGGAGATAGTGCCCATTGTAAAAGTGCTCACGGTGACAGTGCCCATGTTGATATTGCTCAAGATGACACTGCCCATGGTGATAGTGCTCACGGTGATAGTGCTCACATTGACAGTGCCTTTGGTGATAGTGCTCATGGTGACACTGCCCATGGTGACAGTTCGCATGCTGACAGTGCGCATGTTGAAAGTTCCCATGGTGACAGTGCTCATGGTGACAATGCCCATGGTGACTGTGCTCATGCTGGCGGTATACAGGGTTGGATGTTCCCATGTTGAAATTCCTTATGATGATAGTGTTCATGGTGACAGTGTCCATGGTGACAGTGCCAATGGTGACAGTGCTCATGGTGACACTGCCCATGGTGACATTTCGCACGGTGACAGTGCCCATGTTGAAAGTGCCCATGGTGGCAGTGATTATGGTGACACTACCCATGGTGACTGTGCTCATGCTGGCTGTATACATAGTTGGAGTTCCCATGGTGAAATTCCTTATGGTGGCACTGTCCATGATGATAGTACTCATGGTGACAGTGTCCATGGTGACAGTGCCTATGGTGACAGTGCCCATTGTGATAGTGCTCACGGTGACAGTGCCCATGTTGATATTGCTCAAGGTGACACTGCCCATGGTGATAGTGCTCACGGTGATAGTGCTCATGGTGACACTTCCCTTGGTGATAGTGCTCATGGTGATAGTGCTCATGGTAATAGTGCTCAAGGTGGCACTGCCCATGGTGACAGTGCCCATGGTGACACTGCGCATAGTGACATTTCCCGTGGTGACAGTGCTCAAGTTGACAGTGCCCATGGTGACAGTGTCCATGGTGACATTGACCATGGTGAGTGTGCCCATGGTGACAGTGCCCATCGTGACAGTGTCCATGGTGACAGCGCTCATGTTGAGAGTGCCAACGGTGACAGTGCTCATGGTGAGAGTTCCCATGGTGACAGTGCTCACCTTAACAGTGCCCTTGGTGATAGTACCCATGGTAATAATGCTCACGGTGACAGTGCCCATGGTGATAGTGCTCATGGTGACAGAGAACATGGTGACAGTTCCCATGGTGACAGGGCCGATGATGACAGTGCTCATGGTTACAGTGCCCATGGTGACAGTGCTCATGGTGACAGTGCTCACGGTGACAGTGCTCATGGTGGCAGTGTCCATGGTGACAGTGCTCATGGTGGCAGTTCCCATATTGATGGTGATCATGGTGACAGTGCCCATGGTGACAGTGCCCATGATGACAGTTCCAATGTTGACAGTGTACTTGGGGACAATGCTCATGGAAACAGTGTCCATGGTGATAGTGCTCCTGGTGACAGTGTCCATGGTTACAGTGCCCATGGTGACAGTTTCCAAGGTGACATTTTCCATGGTGACAGTGCCCATGGTGACAGTGCCCATGGTGAATGTTCCCATGGTGACAGTGCTCAAGGTGACAATGCTCATGGTGACAGTGTCCATGGTGACAGTGCTCATGGTGACAGTGCCCATGGTGACAGTGCTCACGGTGATAGTGCCCACAGTGGCAGTGCTCTCGGTGACAGTGCTCATGTTGAACAGTGCTCATGGTGACAGAGCTTATGGTGACAGTGCCCACGGTGACAGTGAAAATGGTGAGAGTGCCCATGGTGACATTTACCTTGGTGACAGTGCTTATGGTGACAGTGACCATGGTGACACTGGCCATGGTGACAGTGCTCATGGTGAGAGTTCCCATGGTGACAGTGCTCATATTGACAGTGCCCATGGTGACCGTTCCCATGTTGACATTTCCCATGGTGATAGTCCTCATGGTGACAGTGCTCATGGGGACAGTGCACACGGTGACAGTGCTCACGGTGATAATGCCCATGGTGATATTGCTCATGGTGAGACTGCCCATGGTAATAGTGCTCATGGTGATAGTGCTCACGTTGACAGTGTCTTTGGTGATAGTGCTCATGGTGACACTGCCCATGGTGACTGTGCTCATGCTGGTGGTGTACATGTTTGGAGTTCCCATGGTGAAATTCCTTATGGTGGCAATGCCCATGATGATAGTGTTCATGGTGACAGTGTCCATGGTGAGAGTGCCTATGGTGACAGTGCCCATGGTGACATTTCCCATGGTGACAGTGCTCATGGTGAGAGTACCCATGGTGACAATGCTCATGTTGACAATGCCCAAGGTGACCGTGCTCATGGTGACAGTGTCCACGGTGACAATTCTCATGTTGACAATGCTCACAGTGATAGTGCTCACGGTGACAGTGCTCCCGCTGACAGTGCCCTTGGTGATAGTGCTCATGGTAATACTGCTCTTTGTGATAGTGCTCATGGTGACGGTTCGCATGGTGACAGTGCACATGTTGAAAGTGCCCATGGTGGCAGTGATCATGGTGACACTGCCCATGGTGACTGTGCTCATGCTGACGGTGTACATAGTTGGAGTTCCCATGGTGAAATTCCTTATGGTGGCACTGCCCATGATGATAGTGTTCATGGTGACAGTGTCCATGGTGAGAGTGCCTATGGTGACAGTGCCCATTGTGATAGTGCTCATGGTGACAGTGCCCATGTTGATATTGCTCAAGGTGACACTGCCCATGGTGATAGTGCTCACGGTGATAGTGCTCATGGTGACACTTCCCTTGGTGATAGTGCTCATGGTGATAGTGCTCATGGTAATAGGGCTCATGGTGACACTGCCCATGGTGACAGTGCCCATGGTGACACTGCCCATAGTGACATTTCCCATGGTGACAGTGCTCAAGTTGACAGTGCCCATGGTGACAGTGTCCATGGGGACATTGACCATGGTGAGTGTGCCCATGGTGACAGTGCCCATCGTGACAGTGTCCATGGAGACACTGCTCATGTTGAGAGTGCCAACGGTGACAGTGCTCATGGTGAGAGTTCCCATGGTGACAGTGCACACGGTGACAGTGCCCACGGTGACAGTGCTCACGGTGAGAGTGCTCATGGTGATAGTGCCCATGGTAATAGTGCTCACTCTGACATTTCCCATGGTGATATTGCTCACGGTGACACCGCAAATGGTGTTAGTACTCACGGTGATAGTGCTCATGGTGACAGTTCCCATGGTGAGAGTGCCCACGGTGACAGTGCTCATGGTGACATTGCCCACAGTGACAGTGCTCATGGTGACAGAGCTCACGGTGACAGTGCCCTTTGTGATAGTGCTCATGGTGATAGTGCTCATAGTGATAGTGTTCATGGTGAGAGTTCGCATGGTGACAGTGCCCATGTTGAAAGTGCCCATGGTGATAGTGCTCATGGTGACACTGCCCATGGTGACTGTGCTCATGCTGGCGGTGTACATGGTTGGAGTTGCCATGGTGAAATTCCTCATGGTGGCACTGCCCATGATGATAGTGCTCATGTTGACTGTGTCCAGGGTAACAGTGCCCATGCTGACAGTGCCCATAGTGACATTTCCCATGGTGACAGTGTTCATGGTAAGAGTTACCATGGTGACAGTGCTCATGTTCACAGTGCCCATGGTGACAGTGTCCATGGTCAACAGTGCCCATGGTGAGAGTGCCCATGGTGAGAGTGCCCATGGTGACAGTGCCCATGGTGACAGTACTCATGGTGACACTTCCCATGATGACAATGCTCCTGGTGACAATGATCATGCTGACAGTGCTCACGGTGACAGTGCTCATGGTGGCAGTGTCCATGGTGACAGTGCTCATGGTGGCAGTTCCCATATTGACGGTGATCATGGTGACAGTGCCCATGGTGACAGTGCCCATGATGACAGTTCCAATGTTGACAGTGTACTTGGGGACAATGCTCATGGAAACAGTGTCCATGGTGATAGTGCTCCTGGTGACAGTGTCCATGGTTACAGTGCCCATGGTGACAGTTTCCAAGGTGACATTTTCCATGGTGACAGTGCCCATGGTGACAGTGCCCATGGTGAATGTTCCCATGGTGACAGTGCTCAAGGTGACAATGCTCATGGTGACAGTGTCCATGGTGACAGTGCTCATGGTGACAGTGCCCATGGTGACAGTGCCCATGGTGACAGTGCTCACGGTGATAGTGCCCACAGTGGCAGTGCTCATGTTGAACAGTGCTCATGGGGACAGTGCTTATGGTGACAGTGCCCACGGTGACAGTGAAAATGGTGAGAGTGCCCATGGTGACATTTCCCTTGGTGACAGTGCTTATGGTGACAGTGACCATGGTGACACTGGCCATGGTGACAGTGCTCATGGTGAGAGTTCCCATGGTGACAGTGCTCATGTTGACAGTGCCCATGGTGACATTTCCCATGTTGACAGTTCCCATGGTGATAGTGCTCATGGTGACAGTGCTCATGGGGACAGCGCACACGATGACAGTGCTCACGGTGATAATGCCCATGGTGATATTGCTCATGGTGAGACTGCCCATGGTGATAGTGCTCACGGTGATAGTGCTCATGGTGAGAGTTCCCATGGTGACAGTGCCCATAGTGACAGTGCTCATGGTGACAGTACCGACGGTGACAGTGCTCATGGTGACAATGCTCAGGGTGATAGTGCTCACGATGATAGTGCTTATGGTGACAGTTCCCTTGGTGATAGTGCTCATGGTGATAGTGCCCATGGTGACACTGCCCATGGTGATATTGCTCACGGTGACACTGCCCATGGTAATAGTGCTCATGGTGATAGTGCTCACGTTGACAGTGCCTTTGGTGATAGTGCTCATGGTGACTGTGCTCATGCTGGCGGTGTACAGGGTTGGTGTTCCCATGGTGAAATTCCTTATGGTGGCAATGCCCATGATGATAGTGTTCATGGTGACAGTGTCCATGGTGAGAGTGCCTATGGTGACAGTGCCCATGGTGACATTTCCCATGGTGACTGTGCTCATGGTGAGAGTTCCCATGGTGACAATGCTCATGTTGACAATGCTCAAGGTGACCGTGCTCATGGTGACAGTGTCCACGGTGACAATTCTCATGTTGACAATGCTCACAGTGATAGTGCTCACGGTGACAGTGCTCCCGCTGACAGTGCCCTTGGTGATAGTGCTCATGGTAATACTGCTCATTGTGATAGTGCTCATGGAGACGGTTCGCATGTTGACCGTGCACACAGTGACAATGCCCACAGTGACAGTGCTCATGGTGATAGTGCTCATGGAGATAGTGCCCATTGTAAAAGTGCTCACGGTGACAGTGCCCATGTTGATATTGCTCAAGATGACACTGCCCATGGTGATAGTGCTCACGGTGATAGTGCTCACATTGACAGTGCCTTTGGTGATAGTGCTCATGGTGACACTGCCCATGGTGACAGTTCGCATGCTGACAGTGCGCATGTTGAAAGTTCCCATGGTGACAGTGCTCATGGTGACAATGCCCATGGTGACTGTGCTCATGCTGGCGGTATACAGGGTTGGATGTTCCCATGTTGAAATTCCTTATGATGATAGTGTTCATGGTGACAGTGTCCATGGTGACAGTGCCAATGGTGACAGTGCTCATGGTGACACTGCCCATGGTGACATTTCGCACGGTGACAGTGCCCATGTTGAAAGTGCCCATGGTGGCAGTGATTATGGTGACACTACCCATGGTGACTGTGCTCATGCTGGCTGTGTACATAGTTGGAGTTCCCATGGTGAAATTCCTTATGGTGGCACTGTCCATGATGATAGTACTCATGGTGACAGTGTCCATGGTGACAGTGCCTATGGTGACAGTGCCCATTGTGATAGTGCTCACGGTGACAGTGCCCATGTTGATATTGCTCAAGGTGACACTGCCCATGGTGATAGTGCTCACGGTGATAGTGCTCATGGTGACACTTCCCTTGGTGATAGTGCTCATGGTGATAGTGCTCATGGTAATAGTGCTCAAGGTGGCACTGCCCATGGTGACAGTGCCCATGGTGACACTGCGCATAGTGACATTTCCCGTGGTGACAGTGCTCAAGTTGACAGTGCCCATGGTGACAGTGTCCATGGTGACATTGACCATGGTGAGTGTGCCCATGGTGACAGTGCCCATCGTGACAGTGTCCATGGTGACAGCGCTCATGTTGAGAGTGCCAACGGTGACAGTGCTCATGGTGAGAGTTCCCATGGTGACAGTGCTCACCTTAACAGTGCCCTTGGTGATAGTACCCATGGTAATAATGCTCACGGTGACAGTGCCCATGGTGATAGTGCTCATGGTGACAGAGAACATGGTGACAGTTCCCATGGTGACAGGGCCGATGATGACAGTGCTCATGGTTACAGTGCCCATGGTGACAGTGCTCATGGTGACAGTGCTCACGGTGACAGTGCTCATGGTGGCAGTGTCCATGGTGACAGTGCTCATGGTGGCAGTTCCCATATTGATGGTGATCATGGTGACAGTGCCCATGGTGACAGTGCCCATGATGACAGTTCCAATGTTGACAGTGTACTTGGGGACAATGCTCATGGAAACAGTGTCCATGGTGATAGTGCTCCTGGTGACAGTGTCCATGGTTACAGTGCCCATGGTGACAGTTTCCAAGGTGACATTTTCCATGGTGACAGTGCCCATGGTGACAGTGCCCATGGTGAATGTTCCCATGGTGACAGTGCTCAAGGTGACAATGCTCATGGTGACAGTGTCCATGGTGACAGTGCTCATGGTGACAGTGCCCATGGTGACAGTGCTCACGGTGATAGTGCCCACAGTGGCAGTGCTCTCGGTGACAGTGCTCATGTTGAACAGTGCTCATGGTGACAGAGCTTATGGTGACAGTGCCCACGGTGACAGTGAAAATGGTGAGAGTGCCCATGGTGACATTTACCTTGGTGACAGTGCTTATGGTGACAGTGACCATGGTGACACTGGCCATGGTGACAGTGCTCATGGTGAGAGTTCCCATGGTGACAGTGCTCATATTGACAGTGCCCATGGTGACCGTTCCCATGTTGACATTTCCCATGGTGATAGTCCTCATGGTGACAGTGCTCATGGGGACAGTGCACACGGTGACAGTGCTCACGGTGATAATGCCCATGGTGATATTGCTCATGGTGAGACTGCCCATGGTAATAGTGCTCATGGTGATAGTGCTCACGTTGACAGTGTCTTTGGTGATAGTGCTCATGGTGACACTGCCCATGGTGACTGTGCTCATGCTGGTGGTGTACATGTTTGGAGTTCCCATGGTGAAATTCCTTATGGTGGCAATGCCCATGATGATAGTGTTCATGGTGACAGTGTCCATGGTGAGAGTGCCTATGGTGACAGTGCCCATGGTGACATTTCCCATGGTGACAGTGCTCATGGTGAGAGTACCCATGGTGACAATGCTCATGTTGACAATGCCCAAGGTGACCGTGCTCATGGTGACAGTGTCCACGGTGACAATTCTCATGTTGACAATGCTCACAGTGATAGTGCTCACGGTGACAGTGCTCCCGCTGACAGTGCCCTTGGTGATAGTGCTCATGGTAATACTGCTCTTTGTGATAGTGCTCATGGTGACGGTTCGCATGGTGACAGTGCACATGTTGAAAGTGCCCATGGTGGCAGTGATCATGGTGACACTGCCCATGGTGACTGTGCTCATGCTGACGGTGTACATAGTTGGAGTTCCCATGGTGAAATTCCTTATGGTGGCACTGCCCATGATGATAGTGTTCATGGTGACAGTGTCCATGGTGAGAGTGCCTATGGTGACAGTGCCCATTGTGATAGTGCTCATGGTGACAGTGCCCATGTTGATATTGCTCAAGGTGACACTGCCCATGGTGATAGTGCTCACGGTGATAGTGCTCATGGTGACACTTCCCTTGGTGATAGTGCTCATGGTGATAGTGCTCATGGTAATAGGGCTCATGGTGACACTGCCCATGGTGACAGTGCCCATGGTGACACTGCCCATAGTGACATTTCCCATGGTGACAGTGCTCAAGTTGACAGTGCCCATGGTGACAGTGTCCATGGGGACATTGACCATGGTGAGTGTGCCCATGGTGACAGTGCCCATCGTGACAGTGTCCATGGAGACACTGCTCATGTTGAGAGTGCCAACGGTGACAGTGCTCATGGTGAGAGTTCCCATGGTGACAGTGCACACGGTGACAGTGCCCACGGTGACAGTGCTCACGGTGAGAGTGCTCATGGTGATAGTGCCCATGGTAATAGTGCTCACTCTGACATTTCCCATGGTGATATTGCTCACGGTGACACCGCAAATGGTGTTAGTACTCACGGTGATAGTGCTCATGGTGACAGTTCCCATGGTGAGAGTGCCCACGGTGACAGTGCTCATGGTGACATTGCCCACAGTGACAGTGCTCATGGTGACAGAGCTCACGGTGACAGTGCCCTTTGTGATAGTGCTCATGGTGATAGTGCTCATAGTGATAGTGTTCATGGTGAGAGTTCGCATGGTGACAGTGCCCATGTTGAAAGTGCCCATGGTGATAGTGCTCATGGTGACACTGCCCATGGTGACTGTGCTCATGCTGGCGGTGTACATGGTTGGAGTTGCCATGGTGAAATTCCTCATGGTGGCACTGCCCATGATGATAGTGCTCATGTTGACTGTGTCCAGGGTAACAGTGCCCATGCTGACAGTGCCCATAGTGACATTTCCCATGGTGACAGTGTTCATGGTAAGAGTTACCATGGTGACAGTGCTCATGTTCACAGTGCCCATGGTGACAGTGTCCATGGTCAACAGTGCCCATGGTGAGAGTGCCCATGGTGAGAGTGCCCATGGTGACAGTGCCCATGGTGACAGTACTCATGGTGACACTTCCCATGATGACAATGCTCCTGGTGACAATGATCATGCTGACAGTGCTCACGGTGACAGTGCTCATGGTGGCAGTGTCCATGGTGACAGTGCTCATGGTGGCAGTTCCCATATTGACGGTGATCATGGTGACAGTGCCCATGGTGACAGTGCCCATGATGACAGTTCCAATGTTGACAGTGTACTTGGGGACAATGCTCATGGAAACAGTGTCCATGGTGATAGTGCTCCTGGTGACAGTGTCCATGGTTACAGTGCCCATGGTGACAGTTTCCAAGGTGACATTTTCCATGGTGACAGTGCCCATGGTGACAGTGCCCATGGTGAATGTTCCCATGGTGACAGTGCTCAAGGTGACAATGCTCATGGTGACAGTGTCCATGGTGACAGTGCTCATGGTGACAGTGCCCATGGTGACAGTGCCCATGGTGACAGTGCTCACGGTGATAGTGCCCACAGTGGCAGTGCTCATGTTGAACAGTGCTCATGGGGACAGTGCTTATGGTGACAGTGCCCACGGTGACAGTGAAAATGGTGAGAGTGCCCATGGTGACATTTCCCTTGGTGACAGTGCTTATGGTGACAGTGACCATGGTGACACTGGCCATGGTGACAGTGCTCATGGTGAGAGTTCCCATGGTGACAGTGCTCATGTTGACAGTGCCCATGGTGACATTTCCCATGTTGACAGTTCCCATGGTGATAGTGCTCATGGTGACAGTGCTCATGGGGACAGCGCACACGATGACAGTGCTCACGGTGATAATGCCCATGGTGATATTGCTCATGGTGAGACTGCCCATGGTGATAGTGCTCACGGTGATAGTGCTCATGGTGAGAGTTCCCATGGTGACAGTGCCCATAGTGACAGTGCTCATGGTGACAGTACCGACGGTGACAGTGCTCATGGTGACAATGCTCAGGGTGATAGTGCTCACGATGATAGTGCTTATGGTGACAGTTCCCTTGGTGATAGTGCTCATGGTGATAGTGCCCATGGTGACACTGCCCATGGTGATATTGCTCACGGTGACACTGCCCATGGTAATAGTGCTCATGGTGATAGTGCTCACGTTGACAGTGCCTTTGGTGATAGTGCTCATGGTGACTGTGCTCATGCTGGCGGTGTACAGGGTTGGTGTTCCCATGGTGAAATTCCTTATGGTGGCAATGCCCATGATGATAGTGTTCATGGTGACAGTGTCCATGGTGAGAGTGCCTATGGTGACAGTGCCCATGGTGACATTTCCCATGGTGACTGTGCTCATGGTGAGAGTTCCCATGGTGACAATGCTCATGTTGACAATGCTCAAGGTGACCGTGCTCATGGTGACAGTGTCCACGGTGACAATTCTCATGTTGACAATGCTCACAGTGATAGTGCTCACGGTGACAGTGCTCCCGCTGACAGTGCCCTTGGTGATAGTGCTCATGGTAATACTGCTCATTGTGATAGTGCTCATGGTGACGGTTCGCATGGTGACAGTGCACATGTTGAAAGTGCCCATGGTGGCAGTGATCATGGTGACACTGCCCATGGTGACTGTGCTCATGCTGACGGTGTACATAGTTGGAGTTCCCATGGTGAAATTCCTTATGGTGGCACTGCCCATGATGATAGTGTTCATGGTGACAGTGCTCATGGTGACAGTGCCCACAGTGATAGTGCTCATGGTGGCAGTTCGCACGGTGACAGTGGCCATGATGACAGTGCTCATGGTGGCAATGCCCACGGTGTCAGTGCTCATGGTGACAGTGCTCATGGTGACATTGCCCTTTGTGATAGTACCCATGGTAATAGTGCTCACAGTGACAGTGCCGATGGTGATAGTGCTCATGGTGATACTGCTCATGGTAATAGTGCTCATGGTGACACTGCCCATGGTGACAGTGCCCATGGTGACACTGCCCATAGTGACATTTCCCATGGTGACAATGCTCATGGTGAGAGTTCCCATGGTGACAGTGCACATAGTGACAGTGCTCCCAGTGACAGTGCTCACAGTGGCAGTGTCAATGGTTACATTGCTCATGGTGGCAGTGTCCATGGTGGCAGTTCCCAAGATGACAGTGCTCATGGTGACATTTCCCATGGTAACAGAGCTCATGATGACAGTGTCCATGGTGACACGGCCCATGGTGACAGTGGCCATGTTGAAAGTTCTCATGGTGACAGTGCTCATGGTGACACTGCCCATGGTGACTGTGCTCATGCTGGCGGTGTATATGGTTGGAGTTCCGATGGTGAAATTCCTTATGGGAGCACTGCGCATGATGATAGTGCTCATGGTGACAGTGTCCATGGTTACAGTGCCCATGATGAAAGTGCTCATGGTGACAGTGCCCATGGTGACATTGCTCATGGTGACAGTGCTCACGGTGACAATGCCCTTGATGATAGTACCCATGGTAATAGGGGACACGGTGACAGTGCCCATGGTGATATTGCTCACGGTGACACTGCCCATGGTGATAGTGCTCACGGTGATAGTGCTCATGTTGACAGTTCCCATGGTTACAGTGCCCATGTTGACAGTGCTCATGGTGACAGTGCCCATGGTGACTATGCTCATGGAGACAGTGCTCATGGTGATATTGCTCATGGTGACAGTGCTCATGGTGACAGTTCGCATGGTAGACATGGCGAAGTTGAAAGTGCCCATGGTGACAGTGCTCATGGTGACACTGCCCATGGTGACTGTGCTCATGCTCGCGGTATACATGGTTGGAGTTCCGATGGTGAAATTCCTCATGGTAGCACTGCCCATGATGATAGTGCTCATGGTGACAGTGTCCATGGTGACAGTGCCTATGGTGACAGTGCCCATTGTGATAGAGCTCATCGTGATAGTGCCCACAGTGACAGTGCTCATGGTGACAGTTCCTATGGTGACAGTGCCCATGGTGACAGTGTTCACGGTGACAGTGCCCTTGGTGATAGTGCTCATGGTGATAGTGCTCATGGTGACAGTTCGCATGGTGACAGTGCCCATGTTGAAAGTGCCCATGGTGACAGTACCCATGGTGACAGTGCCCATGGTGCCAGTGCCCAATGTGACATTTCCCATGGTGACAGTGCTCATGGTGAGTGTTCTCATGGTGAGATTTCCCATGGTTACAGTGCTCATATTAACATTTCCCATGGTGACCGTTCCCATGGAGACAGTTCCCATGGTGACAGTGCTCATGGTGACAGTGCACATGGTGACAATGCCCACGGTGACAGTGCTCACGGTGATAGTGCTCATGGAGATAGTGCCCATTGTAATAATGCTCACGGTGACAGTGCCCATGTTGATATTGCTGACGGTGACATTGCCCATGGTGATAGTGGTCACGGTGATAGAACTCATGGTGACACTGCCCTTGGTGATAGTGCTCATGGTGATAGTGCTCATGGTAATAGTGCTCATGGTGACACTCCCCATGCTGACAGTGCCCATGGTGACACTGTCGATAGTGACATTTCTCATGGTAAGTGTGCTCATGGTGAGAGTTCCCATGGTGACATTGCACATGGTGACAGTTGCCATGGTGACAGTGCTCAAGGTGATAGTGCTCATGGTGATACTGCCCATGGTGACCGTGCTCATGCTGGTGGTGTACATGTGTGGAGTTCCCATGGTGAAATTCCTTATGGTGGCAATGCCCATGATGATAGTGTTCAGGGTGACAGTGTCCATGGTGAGAGTGCCTGTGGTGACAGTGCCCATGGTGACATTTCCCATGGTGACAGTGCTCATGGTGAGAGTTCCCATGGTGACAATGCTCATGTTGACAATGCCCAAGGTGACCGTGCTCATGGTGACAGTGTCCACGGTGACAATTCTCATGTTGACAATGCTCACAGTGATAGTGCTCACGGTGACAGTGCTCAACGTGATAGTGCCCATGGTAATAGCGCTGATGGTGACACTGCGCATGTTGATATTGCTCACGCTGACACTGCCCATGGTGATAGTGCTCACGGTGTTAGTGCTCATCGTGACAGTTCCCATGGTGTCAGTGGCCATGGTGACAGTGCTCATGGTGACAGTGCTCACGGTGATAGTTCTTACAGTGACAGTGCCCGTGGTGATAGTGCACATGGTGATAGTGCTCATGGTGATCGTGCTCATGGTGACACTGCCCATGGTGACTGTGCTCATGCTGGTGGTGTACATGTTTGGAGTTCCCATGGTGAAATTCCTTATGGTGGCAATGCCCATGATGATAGTGTTCATGGTGACAGTGTCCATGGTGAGAGTGCCTATGGTGACAGTGCCCATGGTGACATTTCCCATGGTGACAGTGCTCATGGTGAGAGTTCCCATGGTGACAATGCTCATGTTGACAATGCCCAAGTTGACCGTGCTCATGGTGACAGTGTCCACGGTGACAATTCTCATGTTGACAATGCTCACAGTGATAGTGCTCACGGTGATAGTGCTCCCGCTGACAGTGCCCTTGGTGATAGTGCTCATGGTAATACTGCTCATTGTGATAGTGCACATGGTGACGGTACGCATGGTGACAGTGCACATGTTGAAAGTGCCCATGGTGGCAGTGATCATGGTGACACTGCCCATGGTGACTGTGCTCATGCTGACGGTGTACATAGTTGGAGTTCCCATGGTGAAATTCCTTATGGTGGCACTGCCCATGATGATAGTGTTCATGGTGAGAGTGCTCATGGTGACAGTGCCCACAGTGATAGTGCTCATGGTGGCAGTTCGGACGGTGACAGTGGCCATGATGACAGTGCTCATGGTGGCAATGCCCACGGTGACAGTGCTCATGGTGACAGTGCTCATGCTGACGTTGCCCTTTTTGATAGTACCCATGGTAATAGTGCTCACAGTGACAGTGCCGATGGTGATAGTGCTCATGGTGATACTGCTCATGGTAATAGTGTTCATGGTGACACTGCCCATGGTGACAGTGCCCATGGTGACACTGCCCATAGTGACATTTCCCATGGTGACAATGCTCATGGTGACAGAGCTCACGGTGACAGTGCCCTTTGTGATAGTGCTCATGGTGATAGTGCTCATAGTTATAGTGTTCATGGTGACAGTTCGCATGGTGACAGTGCCCATGTTGAAAGTGCCCATGGTGATAGTGCTCATGGTGACACTGCCCATGGTGACTGTGCTCATGCTGGCGGTGTACATGGTTGGAGTTGCCATGGTGAAATTCCTCATGGTGGCACTGCCCATGATGATAGTGCTCATGTTGACTGTGTCCAGGGTAACAGTGCCCATGCTGACAGTGCCCATAGTGACATTTCCCATGGTGACAGTGTTCATGGTAAGAGTTACCATGGTGACAGTGCTCATGTTCACAGTGCCCATGGTGACAGTGTCCATGGTCAACAGTGCCCATGGTGAGAGTGCCCATGGTGACAGTGCCCATGGTGACAGTACTCATGGTGACACTTCCCATGATGACAATGCTCCTGGTGACAATGATCATGCTGACAGTGCTCACGGTGACAGTGCTCATGGTGGCAGTGTCCATGGTGACAGTGCTCATGGTGGCAGTTCCCATATTGACGGTGATCATGGTGACAGTGCCCATGGTGACAGTGCCCATGATGACAGTTCCAATGTTGACAGTGTACTTGGGGACAATGCTCATGGAAACAGTGTCCATGGTGATAGTGCTCCTGGTGACAGTGTCCATGGTTACAGTGCCCATGGTGACAGTTTCCAAGGTGATATTTTCCATGGTGACAGTGCCCATGGTGACAGTGCCCATGGTGAATGTTCCCATGGTGACAGTGCTCAAGGTGACAATGCTCATGGTGACAGTGTCCATGGTGACAGTGCTCATGGTGACAGTGCCCATGGTGACAGTGCCCATGGTGACAGTGCTCACGGTGATAGTGCCCACAGTGGCAGTGCTCATGTTGAACAGTGCTCATGGTGACAGTGCTTATGGTGACAGTGCCCACGGTGACAGTGAAAATGGTGAGAGTGCCCATGGTGACATTTCCCTCGGTGACAGCGCTTATGGTGACAGTGACCATGGTGACACTGGCCATGGTGACAGTGCTCATGGTGAGAGTTCCCATGGTGACAGTGCTCATGTTGACAGTGCCCATGGTGACATTTCCCATGTTGACAGTTCCCATGGTGATAGTGCTCATGGTGACAGTGCTCATGTTGACTGTGCTCACGCTGGCGGTGTACATGGATGGAGTTCCGATGGTGAAATTGCTCATGGTAGCACTGCCCATGATGATAGTGCTCATGGTGACAGTGTCCATGGTGTCAGTGCCTATGGTGACAGTGCCCATTGTGATAGTGCTCAGGGTGAGAGTGCCCACAGTGACAGTGCTCATGGTGACAGTTCCTATGGTGACAGTACACATGATGACAGTGCTCATGGTGACAGTGCTCATGGTGACTGTGCACACGGTGATAATGCCTACGGTGACATTGCTCATGGTGATAGTGCTCATGGTGATAGTGCCTATTGTAAAAGTGCTCACGGTGACAGTGCCCATGTTGATATTGCTCAAGGTGACACTGCCCATTGTGATAGTGCTCACGGTGTTAGTGCTCATCGTGACAGTTCCCATGGCGTCAGTGGCCATGGTGACAGTGCTCATGGTGACAGTGCTCACGGTGATAGTTCTTACAGTGACAGTGCCCGTGGTGATAGTGCACATGGTGATAGTGCTCATGGTGATCGTGCTCATGGTGACACTGCCCATGGTGACTGTGCTCATGCTGGTGGTGTACATGTTTGGAGTTCCCATGGTGAAATTCCTTATGGTGGCAATGCCCATGATGATAGTGTTCATGGTGACAGTGTCCATGGTGACAGCGCCCATGGTGACAGTTCCCATGGTGACATTTCCCATGGTGATAGTGCTCATGGTGAGAGTTCCCATGGTGACAGTGCTCATCTTGGCAGTGCCCATAGTGACCGTTCCCATGGTGACAGTTCCCATGGTGATAGGGCTCATGGTTACAGTGCTCATGGTGACAGTGAACACGGTGACAGTGCCCGCAGTGACCGTGCTCATGGTGATAGTGCTCATGCTTATAGTGCCCACAGTGACAGTAGTCATGGTGAAAGTGTTCACGGTGATAGTTCTCACGGTGATAGTGCTCATGGTGACAGTGCCCTTAATGATAGTGATCACGGTGATCGTGCTCGTGGTGACAGTTTCCATCGTGACAGTGCCCATGGTGACAGTGCGCATGGTGACATTGCTCAGGGTGATAGTGCTCCCAGTGATAGTGTTCACGTTGACAGTGCTCTGGGTGGTTGTGCCCATGGTGACAGTGTCCCTGGTTAATGTTCTCATGGTGACAGTGCTCATGATGACAGTGCCTACGGTGACAGTGCCAATGGTTACAGTGCTCATGGTGGCAGTGTCCGTGCTGGCAGTTCCTAAGATAACAGTGCTCATGGTGACAGGACCCATGGTAATAGAGCTCATGATGACAGTGTCCTTTGTGATTGTGCCCATGGTGACAGTGCTCACGGTGATGGTGCTCACTGTGATACTGCTCATGGTGAAAGTGCCTTTTGTGATAGTGCTCATGGTGATAGTGCTCATACTGATAGTGCTCATGGTGACAGTTCGCATGGTGACAGTGCCCATGTTGAAATTGCCCATGGTGAGAGTGTTCATGGTGACATTTCCCATGGTGACAGTGTTCATGGTAAGAGTATCCATGGTGACAGTGCTCATGTTCACAGTGCCCATGGTGAAAGTGTCCATGGTCAACACTGGCCATGGTGAGAGTGCCCATGGTGACAGTGCCCATGGTGACAGTGCCCTTGGTGATAGTGCTCTTGGTGATAGTGCACATGGTGATAGTTCGCATGGTAACAGTGCTCAAGTTGAATGTGCCCATGGTGACAGTACCCATGGTGACAGTGCCCATGGTGACAGTGCGCATGGTGACATTTCCCATGGTGACAGTGCTCACAGTGATAGTGCTCATGGTGATAGTGCCTACTGTAAGAGTGCTCACGGTGACAGTGCCCATGTTGATATTGCTCAAGGTGACACTGCCCATGGTAATAGTGCTCACGGTGATAGTGCTCATGGTGACACTTCCCTTGGTGATAGTGCTCATGGTGATAGAGCTCATGGTAATAGTGCTCATGGTGACAGTGCCCATGGTGACACTGCCCATAGTGACATTTCCCATGGTGACAGTGGTCATGTTGACAGTGCCCATGGTGACAGTGTCCGTGGTGACAGTGACCATGGTGAGTATGACCATGGTGACAGTGCCCATGGTGACAGTGTCCATGGTGACAGAGCTCATGTGGACAGGGCCAACGGTGACAGTGCTCATGGTGAGAGTTCCCATGGTGACAGTGCTCACCTTGACAGTGCCATTGGTGATAGTACCCATGATAATAGTGCTCACGGTGACAGTGCCCATGGTGATTGTGCTCATGGTGATAGTGCTCATGGGGACAGTTCCCTTTGTGACAGTGCTCATGGTGATAGTGCACATGGTGATAGTGCTCATGGTGATAGTGCTCATGGTGACACTGCCCATGGTGACCGTGCTCATGCTGGTGGTGTACATGTTTGGAGTCCCCATGGTGTAATTCCATATGGTGGCACTGCCCATGATGATAGTGCTCATGGTGACAGTGACCATCGTGAGAGTTCCCACGGTGACAGTGCTCATGGTGACATGGCCCACGGTGACAGGGCTCATGGTGACACTGCCCATGGTGACAGTGCCCATGATGACATTTCCCATAGTGACAGTGCTTATGTTGACAGTGCACACGGTGACAGTGCCCATGGTCACACTTCCCATGGTGACAGTGTTCATGGTGATATTGCTCACGGTGACAGTGCCCATGGTTATAGTCCTCACGGTGATAGTGCTCATGGTGACAGTTCCCATGGTGGCAGTGCCCACGGTGACAGTGCTCATGGTGACAGTTCGCATGGTGATAGTGCCCATGGTGACAGTGCTCATGGTGACACAGCCCATGGTGACTGTACTAAACCTGCCGATGTACATGGTTGGACTTCCCATGGTGAAATTCCTCATGGTGGCACTGCCCATGATGATAGTGCTCATGGTGACAGTGACCATCGTGAGAGTTCCCACGGTGACAGTGCTCATGGTGACATGGCCCACGGTGACAGGGCTCATGGTGACACTGCCCATGGTGACAGTGCCCATGATGACATTTCCCATAGTGACAGTGCTTATGTTGATAGTGCACACGGTGACAGTGCCCATGGTCACACTTCCCATGGTGACAGTGTTCATGGTGATATTGCTCACGGTGACAGTGCCCATGGTTATAGTCCTCACGGTGATAGTGCTCATGGTGACAGTTCCCATGGTGGCAGTGCCCACGGTGACAGTGCTCATGGTGACAGTTCGCATGGTGATAGTGCCCATGGTGACAGTGCTCATGGTGACACAGCCCATGGTGACTGTACTAAACCTGCCGATGTACATGGTTGGACTTCCCATGGTGAAATTCCTCATGGTGGCACTGCCCATGATGATAGTGCTCATGGTGACAGTGTCCATGGTGACAGTGCCCATGCTGAGAGTGCCCATGGTGACATTTCCCATGGTGATAGTGCTCATGGTGAGATTTCCCATGTTGACAGTGCTCATCTTGGCAGTGCCCATAGTGACCGTTCACATGGTGACAGTTCCCATGGTGATAGGGCTCATAGTTACAGTGCTCATGCTGACAGTGAACACGGTGACAGTGCCTGCAGTGACAGTGCTCATGGTGATAGTGCTCATGCTTATAGTGCCCAAGGTGACAGTAGTCATGGTGAAGGTGTTCACGGTGATAGGGCTCGCGGTGATAGTGCTCATGGTGACAGTGCTCTTAATGATAGTGCTCACGGTGATAGTGCTCGTGGTGACAGTTCACATGGTTACAGTCCCCATGGTGACAGTGCTCATGGTGACAGTGTTCACGGTGATAGTTCTCACGGTGACAGTGCCCGTGGTGATAGTGCACATGGTGATAGTGCTCATGGTGATAGTGCTCATGGTGACACTGCCCATGGTGACCGTGCTCATGCTGGTGGTGTACATGTTTGGAGTCCCCATGGTGTAATTCCATATGGTGGCAATGCCCATGATGATAGTGTTCATGGTGACAGTGTCCATGGTGAGAGTGCCTGTGGTGAGAGTGCCCATGGTGACATTTCCCATGGTGACAGTGCTCATGGTGAGAGTTCCTATGGTGACAATGCTCATGTTGACAATGCACAAGGTGACAGTGCTCATGGTGACATTGTCCAAGGTGACAATTCTCATGTTGACAATGCTCACAGTGATAGTGCTCACGGTGACATTGCTTCCGCTGACAGTGCCCTTGGTGATAGTGCTCATGGTAATACTGCTCATTGTGATAGTGCTCATGGTGACAGTTCACATGGTGACAGTGCACATGTTGAAAGTGCCCATGGTGGCAGTGATCATGGTGACACTGCCCATGGTGACTGTGCTCAGGCTGGCGGTGTACATAGTTGGAGTTCCCATGGTGAAATACCTTATGGTGGCACTGCCCATGATGATAGTGTTCATGGTGACAGTGCCCATTGGGAGAGTGCTCACGGTGATAGTGTCCACAGTGACAATGCTAATGGTGACAGTCGCCATGGTGACAGTGCCCATGATGACAGTGCTCATGGTGAGAGTGCTCATGGAGACATTTCCCATGGTGACAGTGCTCATGTTGAGAGTCCCCATGGTGACTGTGCTCATGCTCGCGGTGTACATGGTTGGAGTTACAATGGTGAAATTCCTTATGGTGGCACTGCCCATGATGATAGTGCTCATGGAGACAGTGTCTGTGGTGACAGCGCCCATGGTGACAGTGCCCATGGTGACATTTCCCATGGTGATAGTGCTCATGGTGAGAGTTCCCATGGTGACAGTGCTCATCTTGGCAGTGCCCATAGTGACCGTTCCCATGGTGACAGTTCCCATGGTGATAGGGCTCATGGTTACAGTGCTCATGGTGACAGTGCCCACGGTGACAGTGCTCATGGTGAGAGTGCTCATGGTGATAGTGCCCATGGTAATAGTGCTCACTCTGACATTTCCCATGGTGATATTGCTCACGGTGACACTGCAAATGGTGTTAGTGCTCACGGTGATAGTGCTCATGGTGACAGTTCCCATGGTGAGAGTGCCCACGGTGACAGTGCTCATGGTGACATTGCCCACAGTGACAGTGCTCATGGTGACAGAGCTCACGGTAACAGTGCCCTTTGTGATAGTGCTCATGGTGATAGTGCTCATAGTGATAGTGTTCATGGTGACACTGCCCATGGTGACTGTGCTCATGCTGGCGGTGTACATGGTTGGAGTTGCCATCGTGAAATTCCTCATGGTGGCACTGCCCATGATGATAGTACTCATGTTGACTGTGTCCATGGTAACAGTGCCCATGCTGACAGTGCCCATAGTGACATTTCCCATGGTGACAGTGTTCATGGTAAGAGTTACCATGGTGACAGTGCTCATGTTCACAGTGCCCATGGTGACAGTGTCCATGGTCAACAGTGCCCATGGTGAGAGTGCCCATGGTGAGAGTGCCCATGGTGACAGTGCCCATGGTGACAGTACTCATGGTGACACTTCCCATGATGACAATGCTCCTGGTGACAATGATCATGCTGACAGTGCTCACGGTGACAGTGCTCATGGTGGCAGTTCCCATATTGACGGTGATCATGGTGACAGTGCCCATGGTGACAGTGCCCAGGATGACAGTTCCGATGTTGACAGTGTACTTGGGGACAATGCTCATGGAAACAGTGTCCATGGTGATAGTGCTCCTGGTGACAGTGTCCATGGTTACAGTGCCCATGGTGACAGTTTCCAAGGTGACATTTTCCATGGTGACCGTTCCCATGTTGACATTTCCCATGGTGATAGTCCTCATGGTGACAGTGCTCATGGGGACAGTGCACACGGTGACAGTGCTCATGGTGATAATGCCCATGGTGACATTGCTCATGGTGAGACTGCCCATGGTGATAGTGCTCACGGTGATAGTGCTCATGGTGAGAGTTCCCATGGTGACAGTGCCCATAGTGACAGTGCTCATGGTGACAGTACCGACGGTGACAGTGCTCATGGTGACAATGCTCAGGGTGATAGTGCTCACGATGATAGTACTCACGGTGACAGTTCCCTTAGTAATAGTGCTCATGGTGATAGTGCCCATGGTGACACTGCCCATGGTGATATTGCTCACGGTGACACTGCCCATGGTAATAGTGCTCATGGTGATAGTGCTCACGTTGACAGTGTCTTTGGTGATAGTGCTCATGGTGACACTGCCCATGGTGACAGTTCGCATGCTGATAGTGCCCATATTGAAAGTTCCCATGGTGACAGTGCTCATGGTGATAATGCCCATGGTGACTGTGCTCATGCTGGCGGTGTACAGGGTTGGTGTTCCCATGTTGAAATTCCTCATGGTGGCACTGCCCATGATGATAGTGTTCCTGGTGACAGTGTCCATGTTGACAGTGCCAATGGTGACAGTGCTCATGGTGAAACTGCCCATGGTGACATTTCGCATGGTGACAGTGCCCATATTGAAAGTGCCCATGGTGACAGTGACCATGGTGACATTTCCCATGTTGACAGTGTTCATGGTGAGAGTGTCCATGATGACATTGCCCATGGTGAGAGTGCCCATGGTGAGAGTGTCCATGGTGATAGTGCTCATGGTGACACTACCCATGGTGATATTGCTCACGGTGACACTGCCCATGGTGATAGTGCTCATGGTGACATTTTCCATGGTGAGAGTGCTCATGTTGACATTGCCCATGGTGACATTGTCCATGGTGACAGTGCCCATGGTGACTGTGCTCTTGCTAAGAGTTCCCATGAGGACAGTACACATGGTGACAGTACCCATGGCGACAGGGTCCATGGTGACAGTTCCCATGGTGACAGTGCTCATTGTGACATTGCCCAGGGTGACAGTGCTCACGGTGACAGTTCGCATGGTGACAGTGCCCATGGTGACAGTGCTCATGGTGACACAGCCCATAGTGACTGTGCTAAAGCTGCCGGTGGACATGGTTGGAGTTGCCATGATGAAATTCCTCATGGTGGCACTGCCCATGATGATAGTGCTCATGGTGACAGTGCCCATGGTGACATTTCCCATGGTGACAGTTCTCATGGTGAGAGTTCCTATGCTGACTGTGCTCATGTTGACAGTGCCCACGGTGACAGTGCTCACGGTGACAGTGCTCAACGTGATAGTGCCCATGGTAATAGCGCTGATGGTGACACTGCGCATGTTGATATTGCTCACGCTGACACTGCCCATGGTGATAGTGCTCACGGTGTTAGTGCTCATCGTGACAGTTCCCATGGTGTCAGTGGCCATGGTGACAGTGCTCATGGTGACAGTGCTCACGGTGATAGTTCTTACAGTGACAGTGCCCGTGGTGATAGTGCACATGGTGATAGTGCTCATGGTGATCGTGCTCATGGTGACACTGCCCATGGTGACTGTGCTCATGCTGGTGGTGTACATGTTTGGAGTTCCCATGGTGAAATTCCTTATGGTGGCAATGCCCATGATGATAGTGTTCATGGTGACAGTTCCATGGTGAGAGTGCCTATGGTGACAGTGCCCATGGTGACATTTCCCATGGTGACAGTGCTCATGGTGAGAGTTCCCATGGTGACAATGCTCATGTTGACAATGCCCAAGGTGACCGTGCGCATGGTGACAGTGTCCACGGTGACAATTCTCATGTTGACAATGCTCACCGTGATAGTGCTCACGGTGACAGTGCTCCCGCTGACAGTGCCCTTGGTGATAGTGCTCATGGTAATACTGCTCATTGTGATAGTGCTCATGGTGACGGTTCGCATGGTGACAGTGCACATGTTGAAAGTGCCCATGGTGGCAGTGATCATGGTGACACTGCCCATGGTGACTGTGCTCATGCTGACGGTGTACATAGTTGGAGTTCCCATGGTGAAATTCCTTATGGTGGCACTGCCCATGATGATAGTGTTCATGGTGACAGTGTCCATGGTGAGAGTGCCTATGGTGACAGTGCCCATTGTGATAGTGCTCACGGTGACAGTGCCCATGTTGATATTGCTCAAGGTGACACTGCCCATGGTGATAGTGCTCACGGTGATAGTGCTCATGGTGACACTTCCCTTGGTGATAGTGCTCATGGTGATAGTGCTCATGGTAATAGTGCTCATGGTGACACTGCCCATGGTGACAGTGCCCATGGTGACACTGCCCATAGTGACATTTCCCATGGTGACAGTGCTCAAGTTGACAGTGCCCATGGTGACAGTGTCCATGGTGACATTGACCATGGTGAGTGTGCCCATGGTGACAGTGCCCATCGTGACAGTGTCCATGGAGACACTGCTCATGTTGAGAGTGCCAACGGTGACAGTGCTCATGGTGAGAGTTCCCATGGTGAGAGTGCACATGGTGACAGTGCCCACGGTGACAGTGCTCACGGTGAGAGTGCTCATGGTGATAGTGCCCATGGTAATAGTGCTCACTCTGACATTTCCCATGGTGATATTGCTCACGGTGACACTGCAAATGGTGTTAGTGCTCACGGTGATAGTGCTCATGGTGACAGTTCCCATGGTGAGAGTGCCCACGGTGACAGTGCTCATGGTGACATTGCCCACAGTGACAGTGCTCATGGTGACAGAGCTCACGGTGACAGTGCCCTTTGTGATAGTGCTCATGGTGATAGTGCTCATAGTGATAGTGTTCATGGTGACAGTTCGCATGGTGACAGTGCCCATGTTGAAAGTGCCCATGGTGATAGTGCTCATGGTGACACTGCCCATGGTGACTGTGCTCATGCTGGCGGTGTACATGGTTGGAGTTGCCATGGTGAAATTCCTCATGGTGGCACTGCCCATGATGATAGTGCTCATGTTGACTGTGTCCAGGGTAACAGTGCCCATGCTGACAGTGCCCATAGTGACATTTCCCATGGTGACAGTGTTCATGGTAAGAGTTACCATGGTGACAGTGCTCATGTTCACAGTGCCCATGGTGACAGTGTCCATGGTCAACAGTGCCCATGGTGAGAGTGCCCATGGTGAGAGTGCCCATGGTGACAGTGCCCATGGTGACAGTACTCATGGTGACACTTCCCATGATGACAATGCTCCTGGTGACAATGATCATGCTGACAGTGCTCACGGTGACAGTGCTCATGGTGGCAGTGTCCATGGGGACAGTGCTCATGGTGGCAGTTCCCATATTGACGGTGGTCATGGTGACAGTGCCCATGGTGACAGTGCCCATGATGACAGTTCCAATGTTGACAGTGTACTTGGGGACAATGCTCATGGAAACAGTGTCCATGGTGATAGTGCTCCTGGTGACAGTGTCCATGGTTACAGTGCCCATGGTGACAGTTCCCAAGGTGACATTTTCCATGGTGACAGTGCCCATGGTGACAGTGCCCATGGTGAATGTTCCCATGGTGACAGTGCTCAAGGTGACAATGCTCATGGTGACAGTGTCCATGGTGACAGTGCTCATGGTGACAGTGCCCATGGTGACAGTGCCCATGGTGACAGTGCTCACGGTGATAGTGCCCACAGTGGCAGTGCTCATGTTGAACAGTGCTCATGGGGACAGTGCTTATGGTGACAGTGCCCACGGTGACAGTGAAAATGGTGAGAGTGCCCATGGTGACATTTCCCTTGGTGACAGTGCTTATGGTGACAGTGACCATGGTGACACTGGCCATGGTGACAGTGCTCATGGTGAGAGTTCCCATGGTGACAGTGCTCATGTTGAGAGTGCCCATGGTGACATTTCCCATGTTGACAGTTCCCATGGTGATAGTGCTCATGGTGACAGTGCTCATGGGGACAGCGCACACGATGACAGTGCTCACGGTGATAATGCCCATGGTGATATTGCTCATGGTGAGACTGCCCATGGTGATAGTGCTCACGGTGATAGTGCTCATGGTGAGAGTTCCCATGGTGACAGTGCCCATAGTGACAGTGCTCATGGTGACAGTACCGACGGTGACAGTGCTCATGGTGACAATGCTCAGGGTGATAGTGCTCACGATGATAGTGCTTATGGTGACAGTTCCCTTGGTGATAGTGCTCATGGTGATAGTGCCCATGGTGACACTGCCCATGGTGATATTGCTCACGGTGACACTGCCCATGGTAATAGTGCTCATGGTGATAGTGCTCACGTTGACAGTGCCTTTGGTGATAGTGCTCATGGTGACTGTGCTCATGCTGGCGGTGTACAGGGTTGGTGTTCCCATGGTGAAATTCCTTATGGTGGCAATGCCCATGATGATAGTGTTCATGGTGACAGTGTCCATGGTGAGAGTGCCTATGGTGACAGTGCCCATGGTGACATTTCCCATGGTGACAGTGCTCATGGTGAGAGTTCCCATGGTGACAATGCTCATGTTGACAATGCCCAAGGTGACCGTGCTCATGGTGACAGTGTCCACGGTGACAATTCTCATGTTGACAATGCTCACAGTGATAGTGCTCACGGTGACAGTGCTCCCGCTGACAGTGCCCTTGGTGATAGTGCTCATGGTAATACTGCTCATTGTGATAGTGCTCATGGTGACGGTTCGCATGGTGACAGTGCACATGTTGAAAGTGCCCATGGTGGCAGTGATCATGGTGACACTGCCCATGGTGACTGTGCTCATGCTGACGGTGTACATAGTTGGAGTTCCCATGGTGAAATTCCTTATGGTGGCACTGCCCATGATGATAGTGTTCATGGTGACAGTGCTCATGGTGACAGTGCCCACAGTGATAGTGCTCATGGTGGCAGTTCGCACGGTGACAGTGGCCATGATGACAGTGCTCATGGTGGCAATGCCCACGGTGTCAGTGCTCATGGTGACAGTGCTCATGGTGACATTGCCCTTTGTGATAGTACCCATGGTAATAGTGCTCACAGTGACAGTGCCGATGGTGATAGTGCTCATGGTGATACTGCTCATGGTAATAGTGCTCATGGTGACACTGCCCATGGTGACAGTGCCCATGGTGACACTGCCCATAGTGACATTTCCCATGGTGACAATGCTCATGGTGAGAGTTCCCATGGTGACAGTGCACATAGTGACAGTGCTCCCAGTGACAGTGCTCACAGTGGCAGTGTCAATGGTTACATTGCTCATGGTGGCAGTGTCCATGGTGGCAATTCCCAAGATGACAGTGCTCATGGTGACATTTCCCATGGTAACAGAGCTCATGATGACAGTGTCCATGGTGACACGGCCCATGGTGACAGTGGCCATGTTGAAAGTTCTCATGGTGACAGTGCTCATGGTGACACTGCCCATGGTGACTGTGCTCATGCTGGCGGTGTATATGGTTGGAGTTTCGATGGTGAAATTCCTTATGGGAGCACTGCGCATGATGATAGTGCTCATGGTGACAGTGTCCATGGTGACAGTGCCCATGATGACAGTGCTCATGGTGACAGTGCCCATGGTGACATTGCTCATGGTGACAGTGCTCACGGTGACAATGCCCTTGGTGATAGTACCCATGGTAATAGGGGACACGGTGACAGTGCCCATGGTGATATTGCTCACGGTGACACTGCCCATGGTGATAGTGCTCACGGTGATAGTGCTC
This sequence comes from Balaenoptera ricei, assembly GCF_028023285.1. Classification (NCBI taxonomy): domain Eukaryota; kingdom Metazoa; phylum Chordata; class Mammalia; order Artiodactyla; family Balaenopteridae; genus Balaenoptera; species Balaenoptera ricei. Next base: position 50,551 of record NW_026777720.1, read on the forward strand.
ATGTTGACAGTTCCCATGGTTACAGTGCCCATGTTGACAGTGCTCATGGTGACAGTGCCCATGGTGACTATGCTCATGGAGACAGTGCTCATGGTGATATTGCTCATGGTGACAGTGCTCATGGTGACAGTTCGCATGGTAGACATGGCGAAGTTGAAAGTGCCCATGGTGACAGTGCTCATGGTGACACTGCCCATGGTGACTGTGCTCATGCTGGCGGTGTACATGGTTGGAGTTCCGATGGTGAAATTCCTCATGGTAGCACTGCCCATGATGATAGTGCTCATGGTGACAGTGTCCATGGTGACAGTGCCTATGGTGACAGTGCCCATTGTGATAGAGCTCATCGTGATAGTGCCCACAGTGACAGTGCTCATGGTGACAGTTCCTATGGTGACAGTGCCCATGATGACAGTGGTCATGGTGACAGTGCCCACGGTGACAGTGTTCACGGTGACAGTGCCCTTGGTGATAGTGCTCATGGTGATAGTGCTCATGGTGACAGTTCGCATGGTGACAGTGCCCATGTTGAAAGTGCCCATGGTGACAGTACCCATGGTGACAGTGCCCATGGTGCCAGTGCCCAATGTGACATTTCCCATGGTGACAGTGCTCATGGTGAGTGTTCTCATGGTGAGATTTCCCATGGTTACAGTGCTCATATTAACATTTCCCATGGTGACCGTTCCCATGGAGAAAGTTCCCATGGTGACAGTGCTCATGGTGACAGTGCACATGGTGACAATGCCCACGGTGACAGTGCTCACGGTGATAGTGCTCATGGACATAGTGCCCATTGTAATAATGCTCACGGTGACAGTGCCCATGTTGATATTGCTGACGGTGACATTGCCCATGGTGATAGTGGTCACGGTGATAGAACTCATGGTGACACTGCCCTTGGTGATAGTGCTCATGGTGATAGTGCTCATGGTAATAGTGCTCATGGTGACACTCCCCATGCTGACAGTGCCCATGGTGACACTGTCGATAGTGACATTTCTCATGGTAAGAGTGCTCATGGTGAGAGTTCCCATGGTGACATTGCACATGGTGACAGTTGCCATGGTAACAGTGCTCAAGGTGATAGTGCTCATGGTGACACTGCCCATGGTGACCGTGCTCATGCTGGTGGTGTACATGTTTGGAGTTCCCATGGTGAAATTCCTTATGGTGGCAATGCCCATGATGATAGTGTTCAGGGTGACAGTGTCCATGGTGAGAGTGCCTGTGGTGACAGTGCCCATGGTGACATTTCCCATGGTGACAGTGCTCATGGTGAGAGTACCCATGGTGACAATGCTCATGTTGACAATGCCCAAGGTAACCATGCTCATGGTGACAGTGTCCACGGTGACAATTCTCATGTTGACAATGCTCACAGTGATAGTGCTCTCGGTGACAGTGCTCCCGCTGACAGTGCCCTTGGTGATAGTGCTCATGGTAATACTGCTCATTGTGATAGTGCACATGGTGACGGTACGCATGGTGACAGTGCACATGTTGAAAGTGCCCATGGTGGCAGTGATCATGGTGACACTGCCCATGGTGACTGTGCTCATGCTGACGGTGTACATAGTTGGAGTTCCCATGGTGAAATTCCTTATGGTGGCACTGCCCATGATGATAGTGTTCATGGTGACAGTGCTCATGGTGACAGTGCCCACAGTGATAGTGCTCATGGTGGCAGTTCGCACGGTGACAGTGGCCATGATGACAGTGCTCATGGTGGCAATGCCCACGGTGACAGTGCTCATGGTGACAGTGCTCATGCTGACATTGCCCTTTGTGATAGTACCCATGGTAATAGTGCTCACAGTGACAGTGCCGATGGTGATAGTGCTCATGGTGATACTGCTCATGGTAATAGTGCTCATGGTGACACTGCCCATGGTGACAGTGCCCATGGTGACACTGCCCATAGTGACATTTCCCATGGTGACAATGCTCATGGTGACAGAGCTCACGGTGACAGTGCCCTTTGTGATAGTGCTCATGGTAATACTGCTCATTGTGATAGTGCACATGGTGACGGTACGCATGGTGACAGTGCACATGTTGAAAGTGCCCATGGTGGCAGTGCTCATGGTGACACTGCCCATGGTGACTGTGCTCATGCTGGCGGTGTACATGGTTGGAGTTGCCATGGTGAAATTCCTCATGGTGGCACTGCCCATGATGATAGTGCTCATGTTGACTGTGTCCAGGGTAACAGTGCCCATGCTGACAGTGCCCATAATGACATTTCCCATGGTGACAGTGTTCATGGTAAGAGTTACCATGGTGACAGTGCTCATGTTCACAGTGCCCATGGTGACAGTGTCCATGGTCAACAGTGCCCATGGTGAGAGTGCCCATGGTGAGAGTGCCCATGGTGACAGTGCCCATGGTGACAGTACTCATGGTGACACTTCCCATGATGACAATGCTCCTGGTGACAATGATCATGCTGACAGTGCTCACGGTGACAGTGCTCATGGTGGCAGTGTCCATGGTGACAGTGCTCATGGTGGCAGTTCCCATATTGACGGTGATCATGGTGACAGTGCCCATGGTGACAGTGCCCATGATGACAGTTCCAATGTTGACAGTGTACTTGGGGACAATGCTCATGGAAACAGTGTCCATGGTGATAGTGCTCCTGGTGACAGTGTCCATGGTTACAGTGCCCATGGTGACAGTTTCCAAGGTGACATTTTCCATGGTGACAGTGCCCATGGTGACAGTGCCCATGGTGAATGTTCCCATGGTGACAGTGCTCAAGGTGACAATGCTCATGGTGACAGTGTCCATGGTGACAGTGCTCATGGTGACAGTGCCCATGGTGACAGTGCCCATGGTGACAGTGCTCATGGTGATAGTGCCCACAGTGGCAGTGCTCATGTTGAACAGTGCTCATGGTGACAGTGCTTATGGTGACAGTGCCCACGGTGACAGTGAAAATGGTGAGAGTGCCCATGGTGACATTTCCCTTGGTGACAGCGCTTATGGTGACAGTGACCATGGTGACACTGGCCATGGTGACAGTGCTCATGGTGAGAGTTCCCATGGTGACAGTGCTCATGTTGACAGTGCCCATGGTGACATTTCCCATGTTGACAGTTCCCATGGTGATAGTGCTCATGGTGACAGTGCTCATGTTGACTGTGCTCACGCTGGCGGTGTACATGGATGGAGTTCCGATGGTGAAATTGCTCATGGTAGCACTGCCCATGATGATAGTGCTCATGGTGACAGTGTCCATGGTGACAGTGCCTATGGTGACAGTGCCCATTGTGATAGTGCTCAGGGTGAGAGTGCCCACAGTGACAGTGCTCATGGTGACAGTTCCTATGGTGACAGTACACATGATGACAGTGCTCATGGTGACAGTGCTCATGGTGACTGTGCACACGGTGATAATGCCTACGGTGACATTGCTCATGGTGATAGTGCTCATGGTGATAGTGCCTATTGTAAAAGTGCTCACGGTGACAGTGCCCATGTTGATATTGCTCAAGGTGACACTGCCCATTGTGATAGTGCTCACGGTGTTAGTGCTCATCGTGACAGTTCCCATGGTGTCAGTGGCCATGGTGACAGTGCTCATGGTGACAGTGCTCACGGTGATAGTTCTTACAGTGACAGTGCCCGTGGTGATAGTGCACATGGTGATAGTGCTCATGGTGATCGTGCTCATGGTGACACTGCCCATGGTGACTGTGCTCATGCTGGTGGTGTACATGTTTGGAGTTCCCATGGTGAAATTCCTTATGGTGGCAATGCCCATGATGATAGTGTTCATGGTGACAGTGTCCATGGTGACAGCGCCCATGGTGACAGTTCCCATGGTGACATTTCCCATGGTGATAGTGCTCATGGTGAGAGTTCCCATGGTGACAGTGCTCATCTTGGCAGTGCCCATAGTGACCGTTCCCATGGTGACAGTTCCCATGGTGATAGGGCTCATGGTTACAGTGCTCATGGTGACAGTGAACACGGTGACAGTGCCCGCAGTGACAGTGCTCATGGTGATAGTGCTCATGCTTATAGTGCCCACAGTGACAGTAGTCATGGTGAAAGTGTTCACAGTGATAGTTCTCACGGTGATAGTGCTCATGGTGACAGTGCCCTTAATGATAGTGATCACGGTGATAGTGCTCGTGGTGACAGTTTCCATCGTGACAGTGCCCATGGTGACAGTGCGCATGGTGACATTGCTCAGGGTGATAGTGCTCCCAGTGATAGTGTTCACGTTGACAGTGCTCTGGGTGGTTGTGCCCATGGTGACAGTGTCCCTGGTTAACGTTCTCATGGTGACAGTGCTCATGATGACAGTGCCTACGGTGACAGTGCCAATGGTTACAGTGCTCATGGTGGCAGTGTCCGTGCTGGCAGTTCCTAAGATAACAGTGCTCATGGTGACAGGACCCATGGTAATAGAGCTCATGATGACAGTGTCCTTTGTGATTGTGCCCATGGTGACAGTGCTCACGGTGATGGTGCTCACTCTGATACTGCTCATGGTGAAAGTGCCTTTTGTGATAGTGCTCATGGTGATAGTGCTCATACTGATAGTGCTCATGGTGACAGTTCGCATGGTGACAGTGCCCATGTTGAAATTGCCCATGGTGAGAGTGTTCATGGTGACATTTCCCATGGTGACAGTGTTCATGGTAAGAGTATCCATGGTGACAGTGCTCATGTTCACAGTGCCCATGGTGAAAGTGTCCATGGTCAACACTGGCCATGGTGAGAGTGCCCATGGTGACAGTGCCCATGGTGACAGTGCCCTTGGTGATAGTGCTCTTGGTGATAGTGCACATGGTGATAGTTCGCATGGTAACAGTGCTCAAGTTGAATGTGCCCATGGTGACAGTACCCATGGTGACAGTGCCCATGGTGACAGTGCGCATGGTGACATTTCCCATGGTGACAGTGCTCACAGTGATAGTGCTCATGGTGATAGTGCCTATTGTAAGAGTGCTCACGGTGACAGTGCCCATGTTGATATTGCTCAAGGTGACACTGCCCATGGTAATAGTGCTCACGGTGATAGTGCTCATGGTGACACTTCCCTTGGTGATAGTGCTCATGGTGATAGAGCTCACGGTAATAGTGCTCATGGTGACAGTGCCCATGGTGACACTGCCCATAGTGACATTTCCCATGGTGACAGTGCTCATGTTGACAGTGCCCATGGTGACAGTGTCCGTGGTGACAGTGACCATGGTGAGTATGACCATGGTGACAGTGCCCATGGTGACAGTGTCCATGGTGACAGAGCTCATGTGGACAGGGCCAACGGTGACAGTGCTCATGGTGAGAGTTCCCATGGTGACAGTGCTCACCTTGAAAGTGCCATTGGTGATAGTACCCATGATAATAGTGCTCACGGTGACAGTGCCCATGGTGATTGTGCTCATGGTGATAGTGCTCATGGGGACAGTTCCCTTTGTGACAGTGCTCATGGTGATAGTGCTCATTGTGATAGTGCTCAAGGTGACAGTTCGCATGGTGACAGTGCTCATGATGACAGTGCTCTTTGTGATAGTACCCACGGTGACAGTTCTCATGGTGACAGTGCTCATGGTGACAGTGCTCACGGTGACAGTGCCCTTGGTGATAGTACCCATGGTAATAGTGCTCACATGACAGTGCCCATAGTGATATTGCTCACGGTGACACTGCCCATGGTGAGAGTGCTCACGGTGACACTGCCCATGGTGACAGTGCTCATGGTGACAGTGCTCACGGTGAGAGTGCTCATGGTGACAGTGCTCACAGTGATAGTTCTCACGGTGACAGTGCCCTTGGTGATAGTGCTAATGGTGATAGTGCTCATGGTGACAGAGATCATGGTGACAGTGCCTATGGTGACAGTGCCCATGGTGACATTTCCCATGGTAAAAGAGCTCATGATGACAGTGTCCATGGTGACAGTGCCCATGTTGAAAGTGCCATGGTGACATTGCTCATGGTGACACTGCCTATGGGACTGTGCTCATGCTGGCGGTGTACATGTTTGGAGTTCCAATGGTGAAATTCCTCATGGTGGCACTGCCCATGATGATAGTGCTCATGGTGACAGTGACCATCGTGAGAGTTCCCACGGTGACAGTGCTCATGGTGACATGGCCCACGGTGACAGGGCTCATGGTGACACTGCCCATGGTGACAGTGCCCATGATGACATTTCCCATAGTGACAGTGCTTATGTTGACAGTGCACACGGTGACAGTGCCCATGGTCACACTTCCCATGGTGACAGTGTTCATGGTGATATTGCTCACGGTGACAGTGCCCATGGTTATAGTCCTCACGGTGATAGTGCTCATGGTGACAGTTCCCATGGTGGCAGTGCCCACGGTGACAGTGCTCATGGTGACAGTTCGCATGGTGATAGTGCCCATGGTGACAGTGCTCATGGTGACACAGCCCATGGTGACTGTACTAAACCTGCCGATGTACATGGTTGGACTTCCCATGGTGAAATTCCTCATGGTGGCACTGCCCATGATGATAGTGCTCATGGTGACAGTGACCATCGTGAGAGTTCCCACGGTGACAGTGCTCATGGTGACATGGCCCACGGTGACAGGGCTCATGGTGACACTGCCCATGGTGACAGTGCCCATGATGACATTTCCCATAGTGACAGTGCTTATGTTGATAGTGCACACGGTGACAGTGCCCATGGTCACACTTCCCATGGTGACAGTGTTCATGGTGATATTGCTCACGGTGACAGTGCCCATGGTTATAGTCCTCACGGTGATAGTGCTCATGGTGACAGTTCCCATGGTGGCAGTGCCCACGGTGACAGTGCTCATGGTGACAGTTCGCATGGTGATAGTGCCCATGGTGACAGTGCTCATGGTGACACAGCCCATGGTGACTGTACTAAACCTGCCGATGTACATGGTTGGACTTCCCATGGTGAAATTCCTCATGGTGGCACTGCCCATGATGATAGTGCTCATGGTGACAGTGTCCATGGTGACAGTGCCCATGCTGAGAGTGCCCATGGTGACATTTCCCATGGTGATAGTGCTCATGGTGAGATTTCCCATGTTGACAGTGCTCATCTTGGCAGTGCCCATAGTGACCGTTCACATGGTGACAGTTCCCATGGTGATAGGGCTCATAGTTACAGTGCTCATGCTGACAGTGAACACGGTGACAGTGCCTGCAGTGACAGTGCTCATGGTGATAGTGCTCATGCTTATAGTGCCCAAGGTGACAGTAGTCATGGTGAAGGTGTTCACGGTGATAGGGCTCGCGGTGATAGTGCTCATGGTGACAGTGCTCTTAATGATAGTGCTCACGGTGATAGTGCTCGTGGTGACAGTTCACATGGTTACAGTCCCCATGGTGACAGTGCTCATGGTGACAGTGTTCACGGTGATAGTTCTCACGGTGACAGTGCCCGTGGTGATAGTGCACATGGTGATAGTGCTCATGGTGATAGTGCTCATGGTGACACTGCCCATGGTGACCGTGCTCATGCTGGTGGTGTACATGTTTGGAGTCCCCATGGTGTAATTCCATATGGTGGCAATGCCCATGATGATAGTGTTCATGGTGACAGTGTCCATGGTGAGAGTGCCTGTGGTGAGAGTGCCCATGGTGACATTTCCCATGGTGACAGTGCTCATGGTGAGAGTTCCTATGGTGACAATGCTCATGTTGACAATGCACAAGGTGACAGTGCTCATGGTGACATTGTCCAAGGTGACAATTCTCATGTTGACAATGCTCACAGTGATAGTGCTCACGGTGACATTGCTTCCGCTGACAGTGCCCTTGGTGATAGTGCTCATGGTAATACTGCTCATTGTGATAGTGCTCATGGTGACAGTTCACATGGTGACAGTGCACATGTTGAAAGTGCCCATGGTGGCAGTGATCATGGTGACACTGCCCATGGTGACTGTGCTCAGGCTGGCGGTGTACATAGTTGGAGTTCCCATGGTGAAATACCTTATGGTGGCACTGCCCATGATGATAGTGTTCATGGTGACAGTGCCCATTGGGAGAGTGCTCACGGTGATAGTGTCCACAGTGACAATGCTAATGGTGACAGTCGCCATGGTGACAGTGCCCATGATGACAGTGCTCATGGTGAGAGTGCTCATGGAGACATTTCCCATGGTGACAGTGCTCATGTTGAGAGTCCCCATGGTGACTGTGCTCATGCTCGCGGTGTACATGGTTGGAGTTACAATGGTGAAATTCCTTATGGTGGCACTGCCCATGATGATAGTGCTCATGGAGACAGTGTCTGTGGTGACAGCGCCCATGGTGACAGTGCCCATGGTGACATTTCCCATGGTGATAGTGCTCATGGTGAGAGTTCCCATGGTGACAGTGCTCATCTTGGCAGTGCCCATAGTGACCGTTCCCATGGTGACAGTTCCCATGGTGATAGGGCTCATGGTTACAGTGCTCATGGTGACAGTGCCCACGGTGACAGTGCTCATGGTGAGAGTGCTCATGGTGATAGTGCCCATGGTAATAGTGCTCACTCTGACATTTCCCATGGTGATATTGCTCACGGTGACACTGCAAATGGTGTTAGTGCTCACGGTGATAGTGCTCATGGTGACAGTTCCCATGGTGAGAGTGCCCACGGTGACAGTGCTCATGGTGACATTGCCCACAGTGACAGTGCTCATGGTGACAGAGCTCACGGTAACAGTGCCCTTTGTGATAGTGCTCATGGTGATAGTGCTCATAGTGATAGTGTTCATGGTGACACTGCCCATGGTGACTGTGCTCATGCTGGCGGTGTACATGGTTGGAGTTGCCATCGTGAAATTCCTCATGGTGGCACTGCCCATGATGATAGTACTCATGTTGACTGTGTCCATGGTAACAGTGCCCATGCTGACAGTGCCCATAGTGACATTTCCCATGGTGACAGTGTTCATGGTAAGAGTTACCATGGTGACAGTGCTCATGTTCACAGTGCCCATGGTGACAGTGTCCATGGTCAACAGTGCCCATGGTGAGAGTGCCCATGGTGAGAGTGCCCATGGTGACAGTGCCCATGGTGACAGTACTCATGGTGACACTTCCCATGATGACAATGCTCCTGGTGACAATGATCATGCTGACAGTGCTCACGGTGACAGTGCTCATGGTGGCAGTTCCCATATTGACGGTGATCATGGTGACAGTGCCCATGGTGACAGTGCCCAGGATGACAGTTCCGATGTTGACAGTGTACTTGGGGACAATGCTCATGGAAACAGTGTCCATGGTGATAGTGCTCCTGGTGACAGTGTCCATGGTTACAGTGCCCATGGTGACAGTTTCCAAGGTGACATTTTCCATGGTGACCGTTCCCATGTTGACATTTCCCATGGTGATAGTCCTCATGGTGACAGTGCTCATGGGGACAGTGCACACGGTGACAGTGCTCATGGTGATAATGCCCATGGTGACATTGCTCATGGTGAGACTGCCCATGGTGATAGTGCTCACGGTGATAGTGCTCATGGTGAGAGTTCCCATGGTGACAGTGCCCATAGTGACAGTGCTCATGGTGACAGTACCGACGGTGACAGTGCTCATGGTGACAATGCTCAGGGTGATAGTGCTCACGATGATAGTACTCACGGTGACAGTTCCCTTAGTAATAGTGCTCATGGTGATAGTGCCCATGGTGACACTGCCCATGGTGATATTGCTCACGGTGACACTGCCCATGGTAATAGTGCTCATGGTGATAGTGCTCACGTTGACAGTGTCTTTGGTGATAGTGCTCATGGTGACACTGCCCATGGTGACAGTTCGCATGCTGATAGTGCCCATATTGAAAGTTCCCATGGTGACAGTGCTCATGGTGATAATGCCCATGGTGACTGTGCTCATGCTGGCGGTGTACAGGGTTGGTGTTCCCATGTTGAAATTCCTCATGGTGGCACTGCCCATGATGATAGTGTTCCTGGTGACAGTGTCCATGTTGACAGTGCCAATGGTGACAGTGCTCATGGTGAAACTGCCCATGGTGACATTTCGCATGGTGACAGTGCCCATATTGAAAGTGCCCATGGTGACAGTGACCATGGTGACATTTCCCATGTTGACAGTGTTCATGGTGAGAGTGTCCATGATGACATTGCCCATGGTGAGAGTGCCCATGGTGAGAGTGTCCATGGTGATAGTGCTCATGGTGACACTACCCATGGTGATATTGCTCACGGTGACACTGCCCATGGTGATAGTGCTCATGGTGACATTTTCCATGGTGAGAGTGCTCATGTTGACATTGCCCATGGTGACATTGTCCATGGTGACAGTGCCCATGGTGACTGTGCTCTTGCTAAGAGTTCCCATGAGGACAGTACACATGGTGACAGTACCCATGGCGACAGGGTCCATGGTGACAGTTCCCATGGTGACAGTGCTCATTGTGACATTGCCCAGGGTGACAGTGCTCACGGTGACAGTTCGCATGGTGACAGTGCCCATGGTGACAGTGCTCATGGTGACACAGCCCATAGTGACTGTGCTAAAGCTGCCGGTGGACATGGTTGGAGTTGCCATGATGAAATTCCTCATGGTGGCACTGCCCATGATGATAGTGCTCATGGTGACAGTGCCCATGGTGACATTTCCCATGGTGACAGTTCTCATGGTGAGAGTTCCTATGCTGACTGTGCTCATGTTGACAGTGCCCACGGTGACAGTGCTCACGGTGACAGTGCTCAACGTGATAGTGCCCATGGTAATAGCGCTGATGGTGACACTGCGCATGTTGATATTGCTCACGCTGACACTGCCCATGGTGATAGTGCTCACGGTGTTAGTGCTCATCGTGACAGTTCCCATGGTGTCAGTGGCCATGGTGACAGTGCTCATGGTGACAGTGCTCACGGTGATAGTTCTTACAGTGACAGTGCCCGTGGTGATAGTGCACATGGTGATAGTGCTCATGGTGATCGTGCTCATGGTGACACTGCCCATGGTGACTGTGCTCATGCTGGTGGTGTACATGTTTGGAGTTCCCATGGTGAAATTCCTTATGGTGGCAATGCCCATGATGATAGTGTTCATGGTGACAGTTCCATGGTGAGAGTGCCTATGGTGACAGTGCCCATGGTGACATTTCCCATGGTGACAGTGCTCATGGTGAGAGTTCCCATGGTGACAATGCTCATGTTGACAATGCCCAAGGTGACCGTGCGCATGGTGACAGTGTCCACGGTGACAATTCTCATGTTGACAATGCTCACCGTGATAGTGCTCACGGTGACAGTGCTCCCGCTGACAGTGCCCTTGGTGATAGTGCTCATGGTAATACTGCTCATTGTGATAGTGCTCATGGTGACGGTTCGCATGGTGACAGTGCACATGTTGAAAGTGCCCATGGTGGCAGTGATCATGGTGACACTGCCCATGGTGACTGTGCTCATGCTGACGGTGTACATAGTTGGAGTTCCCATGGTGAAATTCCTTATGGTGGCACTGCCCATGATGATAGTGTTCATGGTGACAGTGTCCATGGTGAGAGTGCCTATGGTGACAGTGCCCATTGTGATAGTGCTCACGGTGACAGTGCCCATGTTGATATTGCTCAAGGTGACACTGCCCATGGTGATAGTGCTCACGGTGATAGTGCTCATGGTGACACTTCCCTTGGTGATAGTGCTCATGGTGATAGTGCTCATGGTAATAGTGCTCATGGTGACACTGCCCATGGTGACAGTGCCCATGGTGACACTGCCCATAGTGACATTTCCCATGGTGACAGTGCTCAAGTTGACAGTGCCCATGGTGACAGTGTCCATGGTGACATTGACCATGGTGAGTGTGCCCATGGTGACAGTGCCCATCGTGACAGTGTCCATGGAGACACTGCTCATGTTGAGAGTGCCAACGGTGACAGTGCTCATGGTGAGAGTTCCCATGGTGAGAGTGCACATGGTGACAGTGCCCACGGTGACAGTGCTCACGGTGAGAGTGCTCATGGTGATAGTGCCCATGGTAATAGTGCTCACTCTGACATTTCCCATGGTGATATTGCTCACGGTGACACTGCAAATGGTGTTAGTGCTCACGGTGATAGTGCTCATGGTGACAGTTCCCATGGTGAGAGTGCCCACGGTGACAGTGCTCATGGTGACATTGCCCACAGTGACAGTGCTCATGGTGACAGAGCTCACGGTGACAGTGCCCTTTGTGATAGTGCTCATGGTGATAGTGCTCATAGTGATAGTGTTCATGGTGACAGTTCGCATGGTGACAGTGCCCATGTTGAAAGTGCCCATGGTGATAGTGCTCATGGTGACACTGCCCATGGTGACTGTGCTCATGCTGGCGGTGTACATGGTTGGAGTTGCCATGGTGAAATTCCTCATGGTGGCACTGCCCATGATGATAGTGCTCATGTTGACTGTGTCCAGGGTAACAGTGCCCATGCTGACAGTGCCCATAGTGACATTTCCCATGGTGACAGTGTTCATGGTAAGAGTTACCATGGTGACAGTGCTCATGTTCACAGTGCCCATGGTGACAGTGTCCATGGTCAACAGTGCCCATGGTGAGAGTGCCCATGGTGAGAGTGCCCATGGTGACAGTGCCCATGGTGACAGTACTCATGGTGACACTTCCCATGATGACAATGCTCCTGGTGACAATGATCATGCTGACAGTGCTCACGGTGACAGTGCTCATGGTGGCAGTGTCCATGGTGACAGTGCTCATGGTGGCAGTTCCCATATTGACGGTGATCATGGTGACAGTGCCCATGGTGACAGTGCCCATGATGACAGTTCCAATGTTGACAGTGTACTTGGGGACAATGCTCATGGAAACAGTGTCCATGGTGATAGTGCTCCTGGTGACAGTGTCCATGGTTACAGTGCCCATGGTGACAGTTCCCAAGGTGACATTTTCCATGGTGACAGTGCCCATGGTGACAGTGCCCATGGTGAATGTTCCCATGGTGACAGTGCTCAAGGTGACAATGCTCATGGTGACAGTGTCCATGGTGACAGTGCTCATGGTGACAGTGCCCATGGTGACAGTGCCCATGGTGACAGTGCTCACGGTGATAGTGCCCACAGTGGCAGTGCTCATGTTGAACAGTGCTCATGGGGACAGTGCTTATGGTGACAGTGCCCACGGTGACAGTGAAAATGGTGAGAGTGCCCATGGTGACATTTCCCTTGGTGACAGTGCTTATGGTGACAGTGACCATGGTGACACTGGCCATGGTGACAGTGCTCATGGTGAGAGTTCCCATGGTGACAGTGCTCATGTTGAGAGTGCCCATGGTGACATTTCCCATGTTGACAGTTCCCATGGTGATAGTGCTCATGGTGACAGTGCTCATGGGGACAGCGCACACGATGACAGTGCTCACGGTGATAATGCCCATGGTGATATTGCTCATGGTGAGACTGCCCATGGTGATAGTGCTCACGGTGATAGTGCTCATGGTGAGAGTTCCCATGGTGACAGTGCCCATAGTGACAGTGCTCATGGTGACAGTACCGACGGTGACAGTGCTCATGGTGACAATGCTCAGGGTGATAGTGCTCACGATGATAGTGCTTATGGTGACAGTTCCCTTGGTGATAGTGCTCATGGTGATAGTGCCCATGGTGACACTGCCCATGGTGATATTGCTCACGGTGACACTGCCCATGGTAATAGTGCTCATGGTGATAGTGCTCACGTTGACAGTGCCTTTGGTGATAGTGCTCATGGTGACTGTGCTCATGCTGGCGGTGTACAGGGTTGGTGTTCCCATGGTGAAATTCCTTATGGTGGCAATGCCCATGATGATAGTGTTCATGGTGACAGTGTCCATGGTGAGAGTGCCTATGGTGACAGTGCCCATGGTGACATTTCCCATGGTGACAGTGCTCATGGTGAGAGTTCCCATGGTGACAATGCTCATGTTGACAATGCCCAAGGTGACCGTGCTCATGGTGACAGTGTCCACGGTGACAATTCTCATGTTGACAATGCTCACAGTGATAGTGCTCACGGTGACAGTGCTCCCGCTGACAGTGCCCTTGGTGATAGTGCTCATGGTAATACTGCTCATTGTGATAGTGCTCATGGTGACGGTTCGCATGGTGACAGTGCACATGTTGAAAGTGCCCATGGTGGCAGTGATCATGGTGACACTGCCCATGGTGACTGTGCTCATGCTGACGGTGTACATAGTTGGAGTTCCCATGGTGAAATTCCTTATGGTGGCACTGCCCATGATGATAGTGTTCATGGTGACAGTGCTCATGGTGACAGTGCCCACAGTGATAGTGCTCATGGTGGCAGTTCGCACGGTGACAGTGGCCATGATGACAGTGCTCATGGTGGCAATGCCCACGGTGTCAGTGCTCATGGTGACAGTGCTCATGGTGACATTGCCCTTTGTGATAGTACCCATGGTAATAGTGCTCACAGTGACAGTGCCGATGGTGATAGTGCTCATGGTGATACTGCTCATGGTAATAGTGCTCATGGTGACACTGCCCATGGTGACAGTGCCCATGGTGACACTGCCCATAGTGACATTTCCCATGGTGACAATGCTCATGGTGAGAGTTCCCATGGTGACAGTGCACATAGTGACAGTGCTCCCAGTGACAGTGCTCACAGTGGCAGTGTCAATGGTTACATTGCTCATGGTGGCAGTGTCCATGGTGGCAATTCCCAAGATGACAGTGCTCATGGTGACATTTCCCATGGTAACAGAGCTCATGATGACACTGTCCATGGTGACACGGCCCATGGTGACAGTGGCCATGTTGAAAGTTCTCATGGTGACAGTGCTCATGGTGACACTGCCCATGGTGACTGTGCTCATGCTGGCGGTGTATATGGTTGGAGTTTCGATGGTGAAATTCCTTATGGGAGCACTGCGCATGATGATAGTGCTCATGGTGACAGTGTCCATGGTGACAGTGCCCATGATGACAGTGCTCATGGTGACAGTGCCCATGGTGACATTGCTCATGGTGACAGTGCTCACGGTGACAATGCCCTTGGTGATAGTACCCATGGTAATAGGGGACACGGTGACAGTGCCCATGGTGATATTGCTCACGGTGACACTGCCCATGGTGATAGTGCTCACGGTGATAGTGCTCATGTTGACAGTTCCCATGGTTACAGTGCCCATGTTGACAGTGCTCATGGTGACAGTGCCCATGGTGACTATGCTCATGGAGACAGTGCTCATGGTGATATTGCTCATGGTGACAGTGCTCATGGTGACAGTTCGCATGGTAGACATGGCGAAGTTGAAAGTGCCCATGGTGACAGTGCTCATGGTGACACTGCCCATGGTGACTGTGCTCATGCTGGCGGTGTACATGGTTGGAGTTCCGATGGTGAAATTCCTCATGGTAGCACTGCCCATGATGATAGTGCTCATGGTGACAGTGTCCATGGTGACAGTGCCTATGGTGACAGTGCCCATTGTGATAGAGCTCATCGTGATAGTGCCCACAGTGACAGTGCTCATGGTGACAGTTCCTATGGTGACAGTGCCCATGATGACAGTGGTCATGGTGACAGTGCCCACGGTGACAGTGTTCACGGTGACAGTGCCCTTGGTGATAGTGCTCATGGTGATAGTGCTCATGGTGACAGTTCGCATGGTGACAGTGCCCATGTTGAAAGTGCCCATGGTGACAGTACCCATGGTGACAGTGCCCATGGTGCCAGTGCCCAATGTGACATTTCCCATGGTGACAGTGCTCATGGTGAGTGTTCTCATGGTGAGATTTCCCATGGTTACAGTGCTCATATTAACATTTCCCATGGTGACCGTTCCCATGGAGAAAGTTCCCATGGTGACAGTGCTCATGGTGACAGTGCACATGGTGACAATGCCCACGGTGACAGTGCTCACGGTGATAGTGCTCATGGACATAGTGCCCATTGTAATAATGCTCACGGTGACAGTGCCCATGTTGATATTGCTGACGGTGACATTGCCCATGGTGATAGTGGTCACGGTGATAGAACTCATGGTGACACTGCCCTTGGTGATAGTGCTCATGGTGATAGTGCTCATGGTAATAGTGCTCATGGTGACACTCCCCATGCTGACAGTGCCCATGGTGACACTGTCGATAGTGACATTTCTCATGGTAAGAGTGCTCATGGTGAGAGTTCCCATGGTGACATTGCACATGGTGACAGTTGCCATGGTAACAGTGCTCAAGGTGATAGTGCTCATGGTGACACTGCCCATGGTGACCGTGCTCATGCTGGTGGTGTACATGTTTGGAGTTCCCATGGTGAAATTCCTTATGGTGGCAATGCCCATGATGATAGTGTTCAGGGTGACAGTGTCCATGGTGAGAGTGCCTGTGGTGACAGTGCCCATGGTGACATTTCCCATGGTGACAGTGCTCATGGTGAGAGTACCCATGGTGACAATGCTCATGTTGACAATGCCCAAGGTAACCATGCTCATGGTGACAGTGTCCACGGTGACAATTCTCATGTTGACAATGCTCACAGTGATAGTGCTCTCGGTGACAGTGCTCCCGCTGACAGTGCCCTTGGTGATAGTGCTCATGGTAATACTGCTCATTGTGATAGTGCACATGGTGACGGTACGCATGGTGACAGTGCACATGTTGAAAGTGCCCATGGTGGCAGTGATCATGGTGACACTGCCCATGGTGACTGTGCTCATGCTGACGGTGTACATAGTTGGAGTTCCCATGCTGAAATTCCTTATGGTGGCACTGCCCATGATGATAGTGTTCATGGTGACAGTGCTCATGGTGACAGTGCCCACAGTGATAGTGCTCATGGTGGCAGTTCGCACGGTGACAGTGGCCATGATGACAGTGCTCATGGTGGCAATGCCCACGGTGACAGTGCTCATGGTGACAGTGCTCATGCTGACATTGCCCTTTGTGATAGTACCCATGGTAATAGTGCTCACAGTGACAGTGCCGATGGTGATAGTGCTCATGGTGATACTGCTCATGGTAATAGTGCTCATGGTGACACTGCCCATGGTGACAGTGCCCATGGTGACACTGCCCATAGTGACATTTCCCATGGTGACAATGCTCATGGTGACAGAGCTCACGGTGACAGTGCCCTTTGTGATAGTGCTCATGGTAATACTGCTCATTGTGATAGTGCACATGGTGACGGTACGCATGGTGACAGTGCACATGTTGAAAGTGCCCATGGTGGCAGTGCTCATGGTGACACTGCCCATGGTGACTGTGCTCATGCTGGCGGTGTACATGGTTGGAGTTGCCATGGTGAAATTCCTCATGGTGGCACTGCCCATGATGATAGTGCTCATGTTGACTGTGTCCAGGGTAACAGTGCCCATGCTGACAGTGCCCATAGTGACATTTCCCATGGTGACAGTGTTCATGGTAAGAGTTACCATGGTGACAGTGCTCATGTTCACAGTGCCCATGGTGACAGTGTCCATGGTCAACAGTGCCCATGGTGAGAGTGCCCATGGTGAGAGTGCCCATGGTGACAGTGCCCATGGTGACAGTACTCATGGTGACACTTCCCATGATGACAATGCTCCTGGTGACAATGATCATGCTGACAGTGCTCACGGTGACAGTGCTCATGGTGGCAGTGTCCATGGTGACAGTGCTCATGGTGGCAGTTCCCATATTGACGGTGATCATGGTGACAGTGCCCATGGTGACAGTGCCCATGATGACAGTTCCAATGTTGACAGTGTACTTGGGGACAATGCTCATGGAAACAGTGTCCATGGTGATAGTGCTCCTGGTGACAGTGTCCATGGTTACAGTGCCCATGGTGACAGTTTCCAAGGTGACATTTTCCATGGTGACAGTGCCCATGGTGACAGTGCCCATGGTGAATGTTCCCATGGTGACAGTGCTCAAGGTGACAATGCTCATGGTGACAGTGTCCATGGTGACAGTGCTCATGGTGACAGTGCCCATGGTGACAGTGCCCATGGTGACAGTGCTCATGGTGATAGTGCCCACAGTGGCAGTGCTCATGTTGAACAGTGCTCATGGTGACAGTGCTTATGGTGACAGTGCCCACGGTGACAGTGAAAATGGTGAGAGTGCCCATGGTGACATTTCCCTTGGTGACAGCGCTTATGGTGACAGTGACCATGGTGACACTGGCCATGGTGACAGTGCTCATGGTGAGAGTTCCCATGGTGACAGTGCTCATGTTGACAGTGCCCATGGTGACATTTCCCATGTTGACAGTTCCCATGGTGATAGTGCTCATGGTGACAGTGCTCATGTTGACTGTGCTCACGCTGGCGGTGTACATGGATGGAGTTCCGATGGTGAAATTGCTCATGGTAGCACTGCCCATGATGATAGTGCTCATGGTGACAGTGTCCATGGTGACAGTGCCTATGGTGACAGTGCCCATTGTGATAGTGCTCAGGGTGAGAGTGCCCACAGTGACAGTGCTCATGGTGACAGTTCCTATGGTGACAGTACACATGATGACAGTGCTCATGGTGACAGTGCTCATGGTGACTGTGCACACGGTGATAATGCCTACGGTGACATTGCTCATGGTGATAGTGCTCATGGTGATAGTGCCTATTGTAAAAGTGCTCACGGTGACAGTGCCCATGTTGATATTGCTCAAGGTGACACTGCCCATTGTGATAGTGCTCACGGTGTTAGTGCTCATCGTGACAGTTCCCATGGTGTCAGTGGCCATGGTGACAGTGCTCATGGTGACAGTGCTCACGGTGATAGTTCTTACAGTGACAGTGCCCGTGGTGATAGTGCACATGGTGATAGTGCTCATGGTGATCGTGCTCATGGTGACACTGCCCATGGTGACTGTGCTCATGCTGGTGGTGTACATGTTTGGAGTTCCCATGGTGAAATTCCTTATGGTGGCAATGCCCATGATGATAGTGTTCATGGTGACAGTGTCCATGGTGACAGCGCCCATGGTGACAGTTCCCATGGTGACATTTCCCATGGTGATAGTGCTCATGGTGAGAGTTCCCATGGTGACAGTGCTCATCTTGGCAGTGCCCATAGTGACCGTTCCCATGGTGACAGTTCCCATGGTGATAGGGCTCATGGTTACAGTGCTCATGGTGACAGTGAACACGGTGACAGTGCCCGCAGTGACAGTGCTCATGGTGATAGTGCTCATGCTTATAGTGCCCACAGTGACAGTAGTCATGGTGAAAGTGTTCACAGTGATAGTTCTCACGGTGATAGTGCTCATGGTGACAGTGCCCTTAATGATAGTGATCACGGTGATAGTGCTCGTGGTGACAGTTTCCATCGTGACAGTGCCCATGGTGACAGTGCGCATGGTGACATTGCTCAGGGTGATAGTGCTCCCAGTGATAGTGTTCACGTTGACAGTGCTCTGGGTGGTTGTGCCCATGGTGACAGTGTCCCTGGTTAACGTTCTCATGGTGACAGTGCTCATGATGACAGTGCCTACGGTGACAGTGCCAATGGTTACAGTGCTCATGGTGGCAGTGTCCGTGCTGGCAGTTCCTAAGATAACAGTGCTCATGGTGACAGGACCCATGGTAATAGAGCTCATGATGACAGTGTCCTTTGTGATTGTGCCCATGGTGACAGTGCTCACGGTGATGGTGCTCACTCTGATACTGCTCATGGTGAAAGTGCCTTTTGTGATAGTGCTCATGGTGATAGTGCTCATACTGATAGTGCTCATGGTGACAGTTCGCATGGTGACAGTGCCCATGTTGAAATTGCCCATGGTGAGAGTGTTCATGGTGACATTTCCCATGGTGACAGTGTTCATGGTAAGAGTATCCATGGTGACAGTGCTCATGTTCACAGTGCCCATGGTGAAAGTGTCCATGGTCAACACTGGCCATGGTGAGAGTGCCCATGGTGACAGTGCCCATGGTGACAGTGCCCTTGGTGATAGTGCTCTTGGTGATAGTGCACATGGTGATAGTTCGCATGGTAACAGTGCTCAAGTTGAATGTGCCCATGGTGACAGTACCCATGGTGACAGTGCCCATGGTGACAGTGCGCATGGTGACATTTCCCATGGTGACAGTGCTCACAGTGATAGTGCTCATGGTGATAGTGCCTATTGTAAGAGTGCTCACGGTGACAGTGCCCATGTTGATATTGCTCAAGGTGACACTGCCCATGGTAATAGTGCTCACGGTGATAGTGCTCATGGTGACACTTCCCTTGGTGATAGTGCTCATGGTGATAGAGCTCACGGTAATAGTGCTCATGGTGACAGTGCCCATGGTGACACTGCCCATAGTGACATTTCCCATGGTGACAGTGCTCATGTTGACAGTGCCCATGGTGACAGTGTCCGTGGTGACAGTGACCATGGTGAGTATGACCATGGTGACAGTGCCCATGGTGACAGTGTCCATGGTGACAGAGCTCATGTGGACAGGGCCAACGGTGACAGTGCTCATGGTGAGAGTTCCCATGGTGACAGTGCTCACCTTGAAAGTGCCATTGGTGATAGTACCCATGATAATAGTGCTCACGGTGACAGTGCCCATGGTGATTGTGCTCATGGTGATAGTGCTCATGGGGACAGTTCCCTTTGTGACAGTGCTCATGGTGATAGTGCTCATTGTGATAGTGCTCAAGGTGACAGTTCGCATGGTGACAGTGCTCATGATGACAGTGCTCTTTGTGATAGTACCCACGGTGACAGTTCTCATGGTGACAGTGCTCATGGTGACAGTGCTCACGGTGACAGTGCCCTTGGTGATAGTACCCATGGTAATAGTGCTCACATGACAGTGCCCATAGTGATATTGCTCACGGTGACACTGCCCATGGTGAGAGTGCTCACGGTGACACTGCCCATGGTGACAGTGCTCATGGTGACAGTGCTCACGGTGAGAGTGCTCATGGTGACAGTGCTCACAGTGATAGTTCTCACGGTGACAGTGCCCTTGGTGATAGTGCTAATGGTGATAGTGCTCATGGTGACAGAGATCATGGTGACAGTGCCTATGGTGACAGTGCCCATGGTGACATTTCCCATGGTAAAAGAGCTCATGATGACAGTGTCCATGGTGACAGTGCCCATGTTGAAAGTGCCATGGTGACATTGCTCATGGTGACACTGCCTATGGGACTGTGCTCATGCTGGCGGTGTACATGTTTGGAGTTCCAATGGTGAAATTCCTCATGGTGGCACTGCCCATGATGATAGTGCTCATGGTGACAGTGACCATCGTGAGAGTTCCCACGGTGACAGTGCTCATGGTGACATGGCCCACGGTGACAGGGCTCATGGTGACACTGCCCATGGTGACAGTGCCCATGATGACATTTCCCATGGTGACAGTGCTTATGTTGACAGTGCACACGGTGACAGTGCCCATGGTCACACTTCCCATGGTGACAGTGTTCATGGTGATATTGCTCACGGTGACAGTGCCCATGGTTATAGTCCTCACGGTGATAGTGCTCATGGTGACAGTTCCCATGGTGGCAGTGCCCACGGTGACAGTGCTCATGGTGACATTGCCCACGGTGACAGTGCTCATGGTGACAGTTCGCATGGTGATAGTGCCCATGGTGACAGTGCTCATGGTGACACAGCCCATGGTGACTGTACTAAACCTGCCGATGTACATGGTTGGACTTCCCATGGTGAAATTCCTCATGGTGGCACTGCCCATGATGATAGTGCTCATGGTGACAGTGTCCATGGTGACAGTGCCCATGCTGAGAGTGCCCATGGTGACATTTCCCATGGTGATAGTGCTCATGGTGAGATTTCCCATGTTGACAGTGCTCATCTTGGCACTGCCCATAGTGACTGTTCACATGGTGACAGTTCCCATGGTGATAGGGCTCATGGTTACAGTGCTCATGGTGACAGTGAACACGGTTACAGTGCCTGCAGTGACAGTGCTCATGGTGATAGTGCTCATGCTTATAGTGCCCAAGGTGACAGTAGTCATGGTGAAGGTGTTCACGGTGATAGGGCTCGCGGTGATAGTGCTCATGGTGACAGTGCTCTTAATGATAGTGCTCACGGTGATAGTGCTCGTGGTGACAGTTCACATGGTTACAGTCCCCATGGTGACAGTGCTCATGGTGACAGTGTTCACGGTGATAGTTCTCACGGTGACAGTGCCCGTGGTGATAGTGCACATGGTGATAGTGCTCATGGTGATAGTGCTCATGGTGACACTGCCCATGGTGACCGTGCTCATGCTGGTGGTGTACATGTTTGGAGTCCCCATGGTGTAATTCCATATGGTGGCAATGCCCATGATGATAGTGTTCATGGTGACAGTGTCCATGGTGAGAGTGCCTGTGGTGAGAGTGCCCATGGTGACATTTCCCATGGTGACAGTGCTCATGGTGAGAGTTCCTATGGTGACAATGCTCATGTTGACAATGCACAAGGTGACAGTGCTCATGGTGACATTGTCCAAGGTGACAATTCTCATGTTGACAATGCTCACAGTGATAGTGCTCACGGTGACATTGCTTCCGCTGACAGTGCCCTTGGTGATAGTGCTCATGGTAATACTGCTCATTGTGATAGTGCTCATGGTGACGGTTCGCATGGTGACAGTGCACATGTTGAAAGTGCCCATGGTGGCAGTGATCATGGTGACACTGCCCATGGTGACTGTGCTCATGCTGACGGTGTACATAGTTGGAGTTCCCATGGTGAAATTCCTTATGGTGGCACTGCCCATGATGATAGTGTTCATGGTGACAGTGTCCATGGTGAGAGTGCCTATGGTGACACTGCCCATGGTGACAGTGCTCATGGTGACAGTGCTCACGGTGAGAGTGCTCATGGTGACAGTGCTCACAGTGATAGTTCTCACAGTGATAGTGCTCATGGTGATAGTGCCTATTGTAAAAGTGCTCACGGTGACAGTGCCCATGTTGATATTGCTCAAGGTGACACTGCCCATTGTGATAGTGCTCACGGTGTTAGTGCTCATCGTGACAGTTCCCATGGTGTCAGTGGCCATGGTGACAGTGCTCATGGTGACAGTGCTCACGGTGATAGTTCTTACAGTGACAGTGCCCGTGGTGATAGTGCACATGGTGATAGTGCTCATGGTGATCGTGCTCATGGTGACACTGCCCATGGTGACTGTGCTCATGCTGGTGGTGTACATGTTTGGAGTTCCCATGGTGAAATTCCTTATGGTGGCAATGCCCATGATGATAGTGTTCATGGTGACAGTTCCATGGTGAGAGTGCCTATGGTGACAGTGCCCATGGTGACATTTCCCATGGTGACAGTGCTCATGGTGAGAGTTCCCATGGTGACAATGCTCATGTTGACAATGCCCAAGGTGACCGTGCGCATGGTGACAGTGTCCACGGTGACAATTCTCATGTTGACAATGCTCACAGTGATAGTGCTCACGGTGACAGTGCTCCCGCTGACAGTGCCCTTGGTGATAGTGCTCATGGTAATACTGCTCATTGTGATAGTGCTCATGGTGACGGTTCGCATGGTGACAGTGCACATGTTGAAAGTGCCCATGGTGGCAGTGATCATGGTGACACTGCCCATGGTGACTGTGCTCATGCTGACGGTGTACATAGTTGGAGTTCCCATGGTGAAATTCCTTATGGTGGCACTGCCCATGATGATAGTGTTCATGGTGACAGTGTCCATGGTGAGAGTGCCTATGGTGACAGTGCCCATTGTGATAGTGCTCACGGTGACAGTGCCCATGTTGATATTGCTCAAGGTGACACTGCCCATGGTGATAGTGCTCACGGTGATAGTGCTCATGGTGACACTTCCCTTGGTGATAGTGCTCATGGTGATAGTGCTCATGGTAATAGTGCTCATGGTGACACTGCCCATGGTGACAGTGCCCATGGTGACACTGCCCATAGTGACATTTCCCATGGTGACAGTGCTCAAGTTGACAGTGCCCATGGTGACAGTGTCCATGGTGACATTGACCATGGTGAGTGTGTCCATGGTGACAGTGCCCATCGTGACAGTGTCCATGGAGACACTGCTCATGTTGAGAGTGCCAACGGTGACAGTGCTCATGGTGAGAGTTCCCATGGTGAGAGTGCTCATGGTGACAGTGCCCACGGTGACAGTGCTCACGGTGAGAGTGCTCATGGTGATAGTGCCCATGGTAATAGTGCTCACTCTGACATTTCCCATGGTGATATTGCTCACGGTGACACTGCAAATGGTGTTAGTGCTCACGGTGATAGTGCTCATGGTGACAGTTCCCATGGTGAGAGTGCCCACGGTGACAGTGCTCATGGTGACATTGCCCACAGTGACAGTGCTCATGGTGACAGAGCTCACGGTGACAGTGCCCTTTGTGATAGTGCTCATGGTGATAGTGCTCATAGTGATAGTGTTCATGGTGACAGTTCGCATGGTGACAGTGCCCATGTTGAAAGTGCCCATGGTGATAGTGCTCATGGTGACACTGCCCATGGTGACTGTGCTCATGCTGGCGGTGTACATGGTTGGAGTTGCCATGGTGAAATTCCTCATGGTGGCACTGCCCATGATGATAGTGCTCATGTTGACTGTGTCCAGGGTAACAGTGCCCATGCTGACAGTGCCCATAGTGACATTTCCCATGGTGACAGTGTTCATGGTAAGAGTTACCATGGTGACAGTGCTCATGTTCACAGTGCCCATGGTGACAGTGTCCATGGTCAACAGTGCCCATGGTGAGAGTGCCCATGGTGAGAGTGCCCATGGTGACAGTGCCCATGGTGACAGTACTCATGGTGACACTTCCCATGATGACAATGCTCCTGGTGACAATGATCATGCTGACAGTGCTCACGGTGACAGTGCTCATGGTGGCAGTGTCCATGGTGACAGTGCTCATGGTGGCAGTTCCCATATTGACGGTGATCATGGTGACAGTGCCCATGGTGACAGTGCCCATGATGACAGTTCCAATGTTGACAGTGTACTTGGGGACAATGCTCATGGAAACAGTGTCCATGGTGATAGTGCTCCTGGTGACAGTGTCCATGGTTACAGTGCCCATGGTGACAGTTCCCAAGGTGACATTTTCCATGGTGACAGTGCCCATGGTGACAGTGCCCATGGTGAATGTTCCCATGGTGACAGTGCTCAAGGTGACAATGCTCATGGTGACAGTGTCCATGGTGACAGTGCTCATGGTGACAGTGCCCATGGTGACAGTGCCCATGGTGACAGTGCTCACGGTGATAGTGCCCACAGTGGCAGTGCTCATGTTGAACAGTGCTCATGGGGACAGTGCTTATGGTGACAGTGCCCACGGTGACAGTGAAAATGGTGAGAGTGCCCATGGTGACATTTCCCTTGGTGACAGTGCTTATGGTGACAGTGACCATGGTGACACTGGCCATGGTGACAGTGCTCATGGTGAGAGTTCCCATGGTGACAGTGCTCATGTTGACAGTGCCCATGGTGACATTTCCCATGTTGACAGTTCCCATGGTGATAGTGCTCATGGTGACAGTGCTCATGGGGACAGCGCACACGATGACAGTGCTCACGGTGATAATGCCCATGGTGATATTGCTCATGGTGAGACTGCCCATGGTGATAGTGCTCACGGTGATAGTGCTCATGGTGAGAGTTCCCATGGTGACAGTGCCCATAGTGACAGTGCTCATGGTGACAGTACCGACGGTGACAGTGCTCATGGTGACAATGCTCAGGGTGATAGTGCTCACGATGATAGTGCTTATGGTGACAGTTCCCTTGGTGATAGTGCTCATGGTGATAGTGCCCATGGTGACACTGCCCATGGTGATATTGCTCACGGTGACACTGCCCATGGTAATAGTGCTCATGGTGATAGTGCTCACGTTGACAGTGCCTTTGGTGATAGTGCTCATGGTGACTGTGCTCATGCTGGCGGTGTACAGGGTTGGTGTTCCCATGGTGAAATTCCTTATGGTGGCAATGCCCATGATGATAGTGTTCATGGTGACAGTGTCCATGGTGAGAGTGCCTATGGTGACAGTGCCCATGGTGACATTTCCCATGGTGACAGTGCTCATGGTGAGAGTTCCCATGGTGACAATGCTCATGTTGACAATGCCCAAGGTGACCGTGCTCATGGTGACAGTGTCCACGGTGACAATTCTCATGTTGACAATGCTCACAGTGATAGTGCTCACGGTGACAGTGCTCCCGCTGACAGTGCCCTTGGTGATAGTGCTCATGGTAATACTGCTCATTGTGATAGTGCTCATGGTGACGGTTCGCATGGTGACAGTGCACATGTTGAAAGTGCCCATGGTGGCAGTGATCATGGTGACACTGCCCATGGTGACTGTGCTCATGCTGACGGTGTACATAGTTGGAGTTCCCATGGTGAAATTCCTTATGGTGGCACTGCCCATGATGATAGTGTTCATGGTGACAGTGCTCATGGTGACAGTGCCCACAGTGATAGTGCTCATGGTGGCAGTTCGCACGGTGACAGTGGCCATGATGACAGTGCTCATGGTGGCAATGCCCACGGTGTCAGTGCTCATGGTGACAGTGCTCATGGTGACATTGCCCTTTGTGATAGTACCCATGGTAATAGTGCTCACAGTGACAGTGCCGATGGTGATAGTGCTCATGGTGATACTGCTCATGGTAATAGTGCTCATGGTGACACTGCCCATGGTGACAGTGCCCATGGTGACACTGCCCATAGTGACATTTCCCATGGTGACAATGCTCATGGTGAGAGTTCCCATGGTGACAGTGCACATAGTGACAGTGCTCCCAGTGACAGTGCTCACAGTGGCAGTGTCAATGGTTACATTGCTCATGGTGGCAGTGTCCATGGTGGCAATTCCCAAGATGACAGTGCTCATGGTGACATTTCCCATGGTAACAGAGCTCATGATGACAGTGTCCATGGTGACACGGCCCATGGTGACAGTGGCCATGTTGAAAGTTCTCATGGTGACAGTGCTCATGGTGACACTGCCCATGGTGACTGTGCTCATGCTGGCGGTGTATATGGTTGGAGTTTCGATGGTGAAATTCCTTATGGGAGCACTGCGCATGATGATAGTGCTCATGGTGACAGTGTCCATGGTGACAGTGCCCATGATGACAGTGCTCATGGTGACAGTGCCCATGGTGACATTGCTCATGGTGACAGTGCTCACGGTGACAATGCCCTTGGTGATAGTACCCATGGTAATAGGGGACACGGTGACAGTGCCCATGGTGATATTGCTCACGGTGACACTGCCCATGGTGATAGTGCTCACGGTGATAGTGCTCATGTTGACAGTTCCCATGGTTACAGTGCCCATGTTGACAGTGCTCATGGTGACAGTGCCCATGGTGACTATGCTCATGGAGACAGTGCTCATGGTGATATTGCTCATGGTGACAGTGCTCATGGTGACAGTTCGCATGGTAGACATGGCGAAGTTGAAAGTGCCCATGGTGACAGTGCTCATGGTGACACTGCCCATGGTGACTGTGCTCATGCTGGCGGTGTACATGGTTGGAGTTCCGATGGTGAAATTCCTCATGGTAGCACTGCCCATGATGATAGTGCTCATGGTGACAGTGTCCATGGTGACAGTGCCTATGGTGACAGTGCCCATTGTGATAGAGCTCATCGTGATAGTGCCCACAGTGACAGTGCTCATGGTGACAGTTCCTATGGTGACAGTGCCCATGATGACAGTGGTCATGGTGACAGTGCCCACGGTGACAGTGTTCACGGTGACAGTGCCCTTGGTGATAGTGCTCATGGTGATAGTGCTCATGGTGACAGTTCGCATGGTGACAGTGCCCATGTTGAAAGTGCCCATGGTGACAGTACCCATGGTGACAGTGCCCATGGTGCCAGTGCCCAATGTGACATTTCCCATGGTGACAGTGCTCATGGTGAGTGTTCTCATGGTGAGATTTCCCATGGTTACAGTGCTCATATTAACATTTCCCATGGTGACCGTTCCCATGGAGAAAGTTCCCATGGTGACAGTGCTCATGGTGACAGTGCACATGGTGACAATGCCCACGGTGACAGTGCTCACGGTGATAGTGCTCATGGACATAGTGCCCATTGTAATAATGCTCACGGTGACAGTGCCCATGTTGATATTGCTGACGGTGACATTGCCCATGGTGATAGTGGTCACGGTGATAGAACTCATGGTGACACTGCCCTTGGTGATAGTGCTCATGGTGATAGTGCTCATGGTAATAGTGCTCATGGTGACACTCCCCATGCTGACAGTGCCCATGGTGACACTGTCGATAGTGACATTTCTCATGGTAAGAGTGCTCATGGTGAGAGTTCCCATGGTGACATTGCACATGGTGACAGTTGCCATGGTAACAGTGCTCAAGGTGATAGTGCTCATGGTGACACTGCCCATGGTGACCGTGCTCATGCTGGTGGTGTACATGTTTGGAGTTCCCATGGTGAAATTCCTTATGGTGGCAATGCCCATGATGATAGTGTTCAGGGTGACAGTGTCCATGGTGAGAGTGCCTGTGGTGACAGTGCCCATGGTGACATTTCCCATGGTGACAGTGCTCATGGTGAGAGTACCCATGGTGACAATGCTCATGTTGACAATGCCCAAGGTAACCATGCTCATGGTGACAGTGTCCACGGTGACAATTCTCATGTTGACAATGCTCACAGTGATAGTGCTCTCGGTGACAGTGCTCCCGCTGACAGTGCCCTTGGTGATAGTGCTCATGGTAATACTGCTCATTGTGATAGTGCACATGGTGACGGTACGCATGGTGACAGTGCACATGTTGAAAGTGCCCATGGTGGCAGTGATCATGGTGACACTGCCCATGGTGACTGTGCTCATGCTGACGGTGTACATAGTTGGAGTTCCCATGCTGAAATTCCTTATGGTGGCACTGCCCATGATGATAGTGTTCATGGTGACAGTGCTCATGGTGACAGTGCCCACAGTGATAGTGCTCATGGTGGCAGTTCGCACGGTGACAGTGGCCATGATGACAGTGCTCATGGTGGCAATGCCCACGGTGACAGTGCTCATGGTGACAGTGCTCATGCTGACATTGCCCTTTGTGATAGTACCCATGGTAATAGTGCTCACAGTGACAGTGCCGATGGTGATAGTGCTCATGGTGATACTGCTCATGGTAATAGTGCTCATGGTGACACTGCCCATGGTGACAGTGCCCATGGTGACACTGCCCATAGTGACATTTCCCATGGTGACAATGCTCATGGTGACAGAGCTCACGGTGACAGTGCCCTTTGTGATAGTGCTCATGGTAATACTGCTCATTGTGATAGTGCACATGGTGACGGTACGCATGGTGACAGTGCACATGTTGAAAGTGCCCATGGTGGCAGTGCTCATGGTGACACTGCCCATGGTGACTGTGCTCATGCTGGCGGTGTACATGGTTGGAGTTGCCATGGTGAAATTCCTCATGGTGGCACTGCCCATGATGATAGTGCTCATGTTGACTGTGTCCAGGGTAACAGTGCCCATGCTGACAGTGCCCATAGTGACATTTCCCATGGTGACAGTGTTCATGGTAAGAGTTACCATGGTGACAGTGCTCATGTTCACAGTGCCCATGGTGACAGTGTCCATGGTCAACAGTGCCCATGGTGAGAGTGCCCATGGTGAGAGTGCCCATGGTGACAGTGCCCATGGTGACAGTACTCATGGTGACACTTCCCATGATGACAATGCTCCTGGTGACAATGATCATGCTGACAGTGCTCACGGTGACAGTGCTCATGGTGGCAGTGTCCATGGTGACAGTGCTCATGGTGGCAGTTCCCATATTGACGGTGATCATGGTGACAGTGCCCATGGTGACAGTGCCCATGATGACAGTTCCAATGTTGACAGTGTACTTGGGGACAATGCTCATGGAAACAGTGTCCATGGTGATAGTGCTCCTGGTGACAGTGTCCATGGTTACAGTGCCCATGGTGACAGTTTCCAAGGTGACATTTTCCATGGTGACAGTGCCCATGGTGACAGTGCCCATGGTGAATGTTCCCATGGTGACAGTGCTCAAGGTGACAATGCTCATGGTGACAGTGTCCATGGTGACAGTGCTCATGGTGACAGTGCCCATGGTGACAGTGCCCATGGTGACAGTGCTCATGGTGATAGTGCCCACAGTGGCAGTGCTCATGTTGAACAGTGCTCATGGTGACAGTGCTTATGGTGACAGTGCCCACGGTGACAGTGAAAATGGTGAGAGTGCCCATGGTGACATTTCCCTTGGTGACAGCGCTTATGGTGACAGTGACCATGGTGACACTGGCCATGGTGACAGTGCTCATGGTGAGAGTTCCCATGGTGACAGTGCTCATGTTGACAGTGCCCATGGTGACATTTCCCATGTTGACAGTTCCCATGGTGATAGTGCTCATGGTGACAGTGCTCATGTTGACTGTGCTCACGCTGGCGGTGTACATGGATGGAGTTCCGATGGTGAAATTGCTCATGGTAGCACTGCCCATGATGATAGTGCTCATGGTGACAGTGTCCATGGTGACAGTGCCTATGGTGACAGTGCCCATTGTGATAGTGCTCAGGGTGAGAGTGCCCACAGTGACAGTGCTCATGGTGACAGTTCCTATGGTGACAGTACACATGATGACAGTGCTCATGGTGACAGTGCTCATGGTGACTGTGCACACGGTGATAATGCCTACGGTGACATTGCTCATGGTGATAGTGCTCATGGTGATAGTGCCTATTGTAAAAGTGCTCACGGTGACAGTGCCCATGTTGATATTGCTCAAGGTGACACTGCCCATTGTGATAGTGCTCACGGTGTTAGTGCTCATCGTGACAGTTCCCATGGTGTCAGTGGCCATGGTGACAGTGCTCATGGTGACAGTGCTCACGGTGATAGTTCTTACAGTGACAGTGCCCGTGGTGATAGTGCACATGGTGATAGTGCTCATGGTGATCGTGCTCATGGTGACACTGCCCATGGTGACTGTGCTCATGCTGGTGGTGTACATGTTTGGAGTTCCCATGGTGAAATTCCTTATGGTGGCAATGCCCATGATGATAGTGTTCATGGTGACAGTGTCCATGGTGACAGCGCCCATGGTGACAGTTCCCATGGTGACATTTCCCATGGTGATAGTGCTCATGGTGAGAGTTCCCATGGTGACAGTGCTCATCTTGGCAGTGCCCATAGTGACCGTTCCCATGGTGACAGTTCCCATGGTGATAGGGCTCATGGTTACAGTGCTCATGGTGACAGTGAACACGGTGACAGTGCCCGCAGTGACAGTGCTCATGGTGATAGTGCTCATGCTTATAGTGCCCACAGTGACAGTAGTCATGGTGAAAGTGTTCACAGTGATAGTTCTCACGGTGATAGTGCTCATGGTGACAGTGCCCTTAATGATAGTGATCACGGTGATAGTGCTCGTGGTGACAGTTTCCATCGTGACAGTGCCCATGGTGACAGTGCGCATGGTGACATTGCTCAGGGTGATAGTGCTCCCAGTGATAGTGTTCACGTTGACAGTGCTCTGGGTGGTTGTGCCCATGGTGACAGTGTCCCTGGTTAACGTTCTCATGGTGACAGTGCTCATGATGACAGTGCCTACGGTGACAGTGCCAATGGTTACAGTGCTCATGGTGGCAGTGTCCGTGCTGGCAGTTCCTAAGATAACAGTGCTCATGGTGACAGGACCCATGGTAATAGAGCTCATGATGACAGTGTCCTTTGTGATTGTGCCCATGGTGACAGTGCTCACGGTGATGGTGCTCACTGTGATACTGCTCATGGTGAAAGTGCCTTTTGTGATAGTGCTCATGGTGATAGTGCTCATACTGATAGTGCTCATGGTGACAGTTCGCATGGTGACAGTGCCCATGTTGAAATTGCCCATGGTGAGAGTGTTCATGGTGACATTTCCCATGGTGACAGTGTTCATGGTAAGAGTATCCATGGTGACAGTGCTCATGTTCACAGTGCCCATGGTGAAAGTGTCCATGGTCAACACTGGCCATGGTGAGAGTGCCCATGGTGACAGTGCCCATGGTGACAGTGCCCTTGGTGATAGTGCTCTTGGTGATAGTGCACATGGTGATAGTTCGCATGGTAACAGTGCTCAAGTTGAATGTGCCCATGGTGACAGTACCCATGGTGACAGTGCCCATGGTGACAGTGCGCATGGTGACATTTCCCATGGTGACAGTGCTCACAGTGATAGTGCTCATGGTGATAGTGCCTATTGTAAGAGTGCTCACGGTGACAGTGCCCATGTTGATATTGCTCAAGGTGACACTGCCCATGGTAATAGTGCTCACGGTGATAGTGCTCATGGTGACACTTCCCTTGGTGATAGTGCTCATGGTGATAGAGCTCACGGTAATAGTGCTCATGGTGACAGTGCCCATGGTGACACTGCCCATAGTGACATTTCCCATGGTGACAGTGCTCATGTTGACAGTGCCCATGGTGACAGTGTCCGTGGTGACAGTGACCATGGTGAGTATGACCATGGTGACAGTGCCCATGGTGACAGTGTCCATGGTGACAGAGCTCATGTGGACAGGGCCAACGGTGACAGTGCTCATGGTGAGAGTTCCCATGGTGACAGTGCTCACCTTGAAAGTGCCATTGGTGATAGTACCCATGATAATAGTGCTCACGGTGACAGTGCCCATGGTGATTGTGCTCATGGTGATAGTGCTCATGGGGACAGTTCCCTTTGTGACAGTGCTCATGGTGATAGTGCTCATTGTGATAGTGCTCAAGGTGACAGTTCGCATGGTGACAGTGCTCATGATGACAGTGCTCTTTGTGATAGTACCCACGGTGACAGTTCTCATGGTGACAGTGCTCATGGTGACAGTGCTCACGGTGACAGTGCCCTTGGTGATAGTACCCATGGTAATAGTGCTCACATGACAGTGCCCATAGTGATATTGCTCACGGTGACACTGCCCATGGTGAGAGTGCTCACGGTGACACTGCCCATGGTGACAGTGCTCATGGTGACAGTGCTCACGGTGAGAGTGCTCATGGTGACAGTGCTCACAGTGATAGTTCTCACGGTGACAGTGCCCTTGGTGATAGTGCTAATGGTGATAGTGCTCATGGTGACAGAGATCATGGTGACAGTGCCTATGGTGACAGTGCCCATGGTGACATTTCCCATGGTAAAAGAGCTCATGATGACAGTGTCCATGGTGACAGTGCCCATGTTGAAAGTGCCATGGTGACATTGCTCATGGTGACACTGCCTATGGGACTGTGCTCATGCTGGCGGTGTACATGTTTGGAGTTCCAATGGTGAAATTCCTCATGGTGGCACTGCCCATGATGATAGTGCTCATGGTGACAGTGACCATCGTGAGAGTTCCCACGGTGACAGTGCTCATGGTGACATGGCCCACGGTGACAGGGCTCATGGTGACACTGCCCATGGTGACAGTGCCCATGATGACATTTCCCATGGTGACAGTGCTTATGTTGACAGTGCACACGGTGACAGTGCCCATGGTCACACTTCCCATGGTGACAGTGTTCATGGTGATATTGCTCACGGTGACAGTGCCCATGGTTATAGTCCTCACGGTGATAGTGCTCATGGTGACAGTTCCCATGGTGGCAGTGCCCACGGTGACAGTGCTCATGGTGACATTGCCCACGGTGACAGTGCTCATGGTGACAGTTCGCATGGTGATAGTGCCCATGGTGACAGTGCTCATGGTGACACAGCCCATGGTGACTGTACTAAACCTGCCGATGTACATGGTT
Source organism: Balaenoptera ricei (assembly GCF_028023285.1). Lineage (NCBI taxonomy): Eukaryota > Metazoa > Chordata > Mammalia > Artiodactyla > Balaenopteridae > Balaenoptera > Balaenoptera ricei. Next base: position 84,235 of record NW_026777720.1, read on the forward strand.
GGACTTCCCATGGTGAAATTCCTCATGGTGGCACTGCCCATGATGATAGTGCTCATGGTGACAGTGTCCATGGTGACAGTGCCCATGCTGAGAGTGCCCATGGTGACATTTCCCATGGTGATAGTGCTCATGGTGAGATTTCCCATGTTGACAGTGCTCATCTTGGCACTGCCCATAGTGACTGTTCACATGGTGACAGTTCCCATGGTGATAGGGCTCATGGTTACAGTGCTCATGGTGACAGTGAACACGGTTACAGTGCCTGCAGTGACAGTGCTCATGGTGATAGTGCTCATGCTTATAGTGCCCAAGGTGACAGTAGTCATGGTGAAGGTGTTCACGGTGATAGGGCTCGCGGTGATAGTGCTCATGGTGACAGTGCTCTTAATGATAGTGCTCACGGTGATAGTGCTCGTGGTGACAGTTCACATGGTTACAGTCCCCATGGTGACAGTGCTCATGGTGACAGTGTTCACGGTGATAGTTCTCACGGTGACAGTGCCCGTGGTGATAGTGCACATGGTGATAGTGCTCATGGTGATAGTGCTCATGGTGACACTGCCCATGGTGACCGTGCTCATGCTGGTGGTGTACATGTTTGGAGTCCCCATGGTGTAATTCCATATGGTGGCAATGCCCATGATGATAGTGTTCATGGTGACAGTGTCCATGGTGAGAGTGCCTGTGGTGAGAGTGCCCATGGTGACATTTCCCATGGTGACAGTGCTCATGGTGAGAGTTCCTATGGTGACAATGCTCATGTTGACAATGCACAAGGTGACAGTGCTCATGGTGACATTGTCCAAGGTGACAATTCTCATGTTGACAATGCTCACAGTGATAGTGCTCACGGTGACATTGCTTCCGCTGACAGTGCCCTTGGTGATAGTGCTCATGGTAATACTGCTCATTGTGATAGTGCTCATGGTGACGGTTCGCATGGTGACAGTGCACATGTTGAAAGTGCCCATGGTGGCAGTGATCATGGTGACACTGCCCATGGTGACTGTGCTCATGCTGACGGTGTACATAGTTGGAGTTCCCATGGTGAAATTCCTTATGGTGGCACTGCCCATGATGATAGTGTTCATGGTGACAGTGTCCATGGTGAGAGTGCCTATGGTGACACTGCCCATGGTGACAGTGCTCATGGTGACAGTGCTCACGGTGAGAGTGCTCATGGTGACAGTGCTCACAGTGATAGTTCTCACAGTGATAGTGCTCATGGTGATAGTGCCTATTGTAAAAGTGCTCACGGTGACAGTGCCCATGTTGATATTGCTCAAGGTGACACTGCCCATTGTGATAGTGCTCACGGTGTTAGTGCTCATCGTGACAGTTCCCATGGTGTCAGTGGCCATGGTGACAGTGCTCATGGTGACAGTGCTCACGGTGATAGTTCTTACAGTGACAGTGCCCGTGGTGATAGTGCACATGGTGATAGTGCTCATGGTGATCGTGCTCATGGTGACACTGCCCATGGTGACTGTGCTCATGCTGGTGGTGTACATGTTTGGAGTTCCCATGGTGAAATTCCTTATGGTGGCAATGCCCATGATGATAGTGTTCATGGTGACAGTTCCATGGTGAGAGTGCCTATGGTGACAGTGCCCATGGTGACATTTCCCATGGTGACAGTGCTCATGGTGAGAGTTCCCATGGTGACAATGCTCATGTTGACAATGCCCAAGGTGACCGTGCGCATGGTGACAGTGTCCACGGTGACAATTCTCATGTTGACAATGCTCACAGTGATAGTGCTCACGGTGACAGTGCTCCCGCTGACAGTGCCCTTGGTGATAGTGCTCATGGTAATACTGCTCATTGTGATAGTGCTCATGGTGACGGTTCGCATGGTGACAGTGCACATGTTGAAAGTGCCCATGGTGGCAGTGATCATGGTGACACTGCCCATGGTGACTGTGCTCATGCTGACGGTGTACATAGTTGGAGTTCCCATGGTGAAATTCCTTATGGTGGCACTGCCCATGATGATAGTGTTCATGGTGACAGTGTCCATGGTGAGAGTGCCTATGGTGACAGTGCCCATTGTGATAGTGCTCACGGTGACAGTGCCCATGTTGATATTGCTCAAGGTGACACTGCCCATGGTGATAGTGCTCACGGTGATAGTGCTCATGGTGACACTTCCCTTGGTGATAGTGCTCATGGTGATAGTGCTCATGGTAATAGTGCTCATGGTGACACTGCCCATGGTGACAGTGCCCATGGTGACACTGCCCATAGTGACATTTCCCATGGTGACAGTGCTCAAGTTGACAGTGCCCATGGTGACAGTGTCCATGGTGACATTGACCATGGTGAGTGTGCCCATGGTGACAGTGCCCATCGTGACAGTGTCCATGGAGACACTGCTCATGTTGAGAGTGCCAACGGTGACAGTGCTCATGGTGAGAGTTCCCATGGTGAGAGTGCACATGGTGACAGTGCCCACGGTGACAGTGCTCACGGTGAGAGTGCTCATGGTGATAGTGCCCATGGTAATAGTGCTCACTCTGACATTTCCCATGGTGATATTGCTCACGGTGACACTGCAAATGGTGTTAGTGCTCACGGTGATAGTGCTCATGGTGACAGTTCCCATGGTGAGAGTGCCCACGGTGACAGTGCTCATGGTGACATTGCCCACAGTGACAGTGCTCATGGTGACAGAGCTCACGGTGACAGTGCCCTTTGTGATAGTGCTCATGGTGATAGTGCTCATAGTGATAGTGTTCATGGTGACAGTTCGCATGGTGACAGTGCCCATGTTGAAAGTGCCCATGGTGATAGTGCTCATGGTGACACTGCCCATGGTGACTGTGCTCATGCTGGCGGTGTACATGGTTGGAGTTGCCATGGTGAAATTCCTCATGGTGGCACTGCCCATGATGATAGTGCTCATGTTGACTGTGTCCAGGGTAACAGTGCCCATGCTGACAGTGCCCATAGTGACATTTCCCATGGTGACAGTGTTCATGGTAAGAGTTACCATGGTGACAGTGCTCATGTTCACAGTGCCCATGGTGACAGTGTCCATGGTCAACAGTGCCCATGGTGAGAGTGCCCATGGTGAGAGTGCCCATGGTGACAGTGCCCATGGTGACAGTACTCATGGTGACACTTCCCATGATGACAATGCTCCTGGTGACAATGATCATGCTGACAGTGCTCACGGTGACAGTGCTCATGGTGGCAGTGTCCATGGTGACAGTGCTCATGGTGGCAGTTCCCATATTGACGGTGATCATGGTGACAGTGCCCATGGTGACAGTGCCCATGATGACAGTTCCAATGTTGACAGTGTACTTGGGGACAATGCTCATGGAAACAGTGTCCATGGTGATAGTGCTCCTGGTGACAGTGTCCATGGTTACAGTGCCCATGGTGACAGTTCCCAAGGTGACATTTTCCATGGTGACAGTGCCCATGGTGACAGTGCCCATGGTGAATGTTCCCATGGTGACAGTGCTCAAGGTGACAATGCTCATGGTGACAGTGTCCATGGTGACAGTGCTCATGGTGACAGTGCCCATGGTGACAGTGCCCATGGTGACAGTGCTCACGGTGATAGTGCCCACAGTGGCAGTGCTCATGTTGAACAGTGCTCATGGGGACAGTGCTTATGGTGACAGTGCCCACGGTGACAGTGAAAATGGTGAGAGTGCCCATGGTGACATTTCCCTTGGTGACAGTGCTTATGGTGACAGTGACCATGGTGACACTGGCCATGGTGACAGTGCTCATGGTGAGAGTTCCCATGGTGACAGTGCTCATGTTGACAGTGCCCATGGTGACATTTCCCATGTTGACAGTTCCCATGGTGATAGTGCTCATGGTGACAGTGCTCATGGGGACAGCGCACACGATGACAGTGCTCACGGTGATAATGCCCATGGTGATATTGCTCATGGTGAGACTGCCCATGGTGATAGTGCTCACGGTGATAGTGCTCATGGTGAGAGTTCCCATGGTGACAGTGCCCATAGTGACAGTGCTCATGGTGACAGTACCGACGGTGACAGTGCTCATGGTGACAATGCTCAGGGTGATAGTGCTCACGATGATAGTGCTTATGGTGACAGTTCCCTTGGTGATAGTGCTCATGGTGATAGTGCCCATGGTGACACTGCCCATGGTGATATTGCTCACGGTGACACTGCCCATGGTAATAGTGCTCATGGTGATAGTGCTCACGTTGACAGTGCCTTTGGTGATAGTGCTCATGGTGACTGTGCTCATGCTGGCGGTGTACAGGGTTGGTGTTCCCATGGTGAAATTCCTTATGGTGGCAATGCCCATGATGATAGTGTTCATGGTGACAGTGTCCATGGTGAGAGTGCCTATGGTGACAGTGCCCATGGTGACATTTCCCATGGTGACAGTGCTCATGGTGAGAGTTCCCATGGTGACAATGCTCATGTTGACAATGCCCAAGGTGACCGTGCTCATGGTGACAGTGTCCACGGTGACAATTCTCATGTTGACAATGCTCACAGTGATAGTGCTCACGGTGACAGTGCTCCCGCTGACAGTGCCCTTGGTGATAGTGCTCATGGTAATACTGCTCATTGTGATAGTGCTCATGGTGACGGTTCGCATGGTGACAGTGCACATGTTGAAAGTGCCCATGGTGGCAGTGATCATGGTGACACTGCCCATGGTGACTGTGCTCATGCTGACGGTGTACATAGTTGGAGTTCCCATGGTGAAATTCCTTATGGTGGCACTGCCCATGATGATAGTGTTCATGGTGACAGTGCTCATGGTGACAGTGCCCACAGTGATAGTGCTCATGGTGGCAGTTCGCACGGTGACAGTGGCCATGATGACAGTGCTCATGGTGGCAATGCCCACGGTGTCAGTGCTCATGGTGACAGTGCTCATGGTGACATTGCCCTTTGTGATAGTACCCATGGTAATAGTGCTCACAGTGACAGTGCCGATGGTGATAGTGCTCATGGTGATACTGCTCATGGTAATAGTGCTCATGGTGACACTGCCCATGGTGACAGTGCCCATGGTGACACTGCCCATAGTGACATTTCCCATGGTGACAATGCTCATGGTGAGAGTTCCCATGGTGACAGTGCACATAGTGACAGTGCTCCCAGTGACAGTGCTCACAGTGGCAGTGTCAATGGTTACATTGCTCATGGTGGCAGTGTCCATGGTGGCAATTCCCAAGATGACAGTGCTCATGGTGACATTTCCCATGGTAACAGAGCTCATGATGACAGTGTCCATGGTGACACGGCCCATGGTGACAGTGGCCATGTTGAAAGTTCTCATGGTGACAGTGCTCATGGTGACACTGCCCATGGTGACTGTGCTCATGCTGGCGGTGTATATGGTTGGAGTTTCGATGGTGAAATTCCTTATGGGAGCACTGCGCATGATGATAGTGCTCATGGTGACAGTGTCCATGGTGACAGTGCCCATGATGACAGTGCTCATGGTGACAGTGCCCATGGTGACATTGCTCATGGTGACAGTGCTCACGGTGACAATGCCCTTGGTGATAGTACCCATGGTAATAGGGGACACGGTGACAGTGCCCATGGTGATATTGCTCACGGTGACACTGCCCATGGTGATAGTGCTCACGGTGATAGTGCTCATGTTGACAGTTCCCATGGTTACAGTGCCCATGTTGACAGTGCTCATGGTGACAGTGCCCATGGTGACTATGCTCATGGAGACAGTGCTCATGGTGATATTGCTCATGGTGACAGTGCTCATGGTGACAGTTCGCATGGTAGACATGGCGAAGTTGAAAGTGCCCATGGTGACAGTGCTCATGGTGACACTGCCCATGGTGACTGTGCTCATGCTGGCGGTGTACATGGTTGGAGTTCCGATGGTGAAATTCCTCATGGTAGCACTGCCCATGATGATAGTGCTCATGGTGACAGTGTCCATGGTGACAGTGCCTATGGTGACAGTGCCCATTGTGATAGAGCTCATCGTGATAGTGCCCACAGTGACAGTGCTCATGGTGACAGTTCCTATGGTGACAGTGCCCATGATGACAGTGGTCATGGTGACAGTGCCCACGGTGACAGTGTTCACGGTGACAGTGCCCTTGGTGATAGTGCTCATGGTGATAGTGCTCATGGTGACAGTTCGCATGGTGACAGTGCCCATGTTGAAAGTGCCCATGGTGACAGTACCCATGGTGACAGTGCCCATGGTGCCAGTGCCCAATGTGACATTTCCCATGGTGACAGTGCTCATGGTGAGTGTTCTCATGGTGAGATTTCCCATGGTTACAGTGCTCATATTAACATTTCCCATGGTGACCGTTCCCATGGAGAAAGTTCCCATGGTGACAGTGCTCATGGTGACAGTGCACATGGTGACAATGCCCACGGTGACAGTGCTCACGGTGATAGTGCTCATGGACATAGTGCCCATTGTAATAATGCTCACGGTGACAGTGCCCATGTTGATATTGCTGACGGTGACATTGCCCATGGTGATAGTGGTCACGGTGATAGAACTCATGGTGACACTGCCCTTGGTGATAGTGCTCATGGTGATAGTGCCCATGGTGACAGTTCTCATGGTGAGAGTTCCTATGCTGACTGTGCTCATGTTGACAGTGCCCACGGTGACAGTGCTCACGGTGACAGTGCTCTACGTGATAGTGCCCATGGTAATAGCGCTGATGGTGACACTGCACATGTTGATATTGCTCACGCTGACACTGCCCATGGTGATAGTGCTCACGGTGTTAGTGCTCATCGTGACAGTTCCCATGGTGTCAGTGGCCATGGTGACAGTGCTCATGGTGACAGTGCTCACGGTGATAGTTCTTACAGTGACAGTGCCCGTGGTGATAGTGCACATGGTGATAGTGCTCATGGTGATCGTGCTCATGGTGACACTGCCCATGGTGACTGTGCTCATGCTGGTGGTGTACATGTTTGGAGTTCCCATGGTGAAATTCCTTATGGTGGCAATGCCCATGATGATAGTGTTCATGGTGACAGTGTCCATGGTGAGAGTGCCTATGGTGACAGTGCCCATGGTGACATTTCCCATGGTGACAGTGCTCATGGTGAGAGTTCCCATGGTGACAATGCTCATGTTGACAATGCCCAAGTTGACCGTGCTCATGGTGACAGTGTCCACGGTGACAATTCTCATGTTGACAATGCTCACAGTGATAGTGCTCACGGTGATAGTGCTCCCGCTGACAGTGCCCTTGGTGATAGTGCTCATGGTAATACTGCTCATTGTGATAGTGCTCATGGTGACGGTTCGCATGGTGACAGTGCACATGTTGAAAGTGCCCATGGTGGCAGTGATCATGGTGACACTGCCCATGGTGACTGTGCTCATGCTGACGGTGTACATAGTTGGAGTTCCCATGGTGAAATTCCTTATGGTGGCACTGCCCATGATGATAGTGTTCATGGTGACAGTGTCCATGGTGAGAGTGCCTATGGTGACAGTGCCCATTGTGATAGTGCTCATGGTGACAGTGCCCATGTTGATATTGCTCAAGGTGACACTGCCCATGGTGATAGTGCTCACGGTGATAGTGCTCATGGTGACACTTCCCTTGGTGATAGTGCTCATGGTGATAGTGCTCATGGTAATAGGGCTCATGGTGACACTGCCCATGGTGACAGTGCCCATGGTGACACTGCCCATAGTGACATTTCCCATGGTGACAGTGCTCAAGTTGACAGTGCCCATGGTGACAGTGTCCATGGGGACATTGACCATGGTGAGTGTGCCCATGGTGACAGTGCCCATCGTGACAGTGTCCATGGAGACACTGCTCATGTTGAGAGTGCCAACGGTGACAGTGCTCATGGTGAGAGTTCCCATGGTGACAGGGCACACGGTGACAGTGCCCACGGTGACAGTGCTCACGGTGAGAGTGCTCATGGTGATAGTGCCCATGGTAATAGTGCTCACTCTGACATTTCCCATGGTGATATTGCTCACGGTGACACTGCAAATGGTGTTAGTGCTCACGGTGATAGTGCTCATGGTGACAGTTCCCATGGTGAGAGTGCCCACGGTGACAGTGCTCATGGTGACATTGCCCACAGTGACAGTGCTCATGGTGACAGAGCTCACGGTGACAGTGCCCTTTGTGATAGTGCTCATGGTGATAGTGCTCATAGTGATAGTGTTCATGGTGACAGTTCGCATGGTGACAGTGCCCATGTTGAAAGTGCCCATGGTGATAGTGTTCATGGTGACACTGCCCATGGTGACTGTGCTCATGCTGGCGGTGTACATGGTTGGAGTTGCCATGGTGAAATTCCTCATGGTGGCACTGCCCATGATGATAGTGCTCAAGTTGACTGTGTCCATGGTAACAGTGCCCATGCTGACAGTGCCCATAGTGACATTTCCCATGGTGACAGTGTTCATGGTAAGAGTTACCATGGTGACAGTGCTCATGTTCACAGTGCCCATGGTGACAGTGTCCATGGTCAACAGTGCCCATGGTGAGAGTGCCCATGGTGAGAGTGCCCATGGTGACAGTGCCCATGGTGACAGTACTCATGGTGACACTTCCCATGATGACAATGCTCCTGGTGACAATGATCATGCTGACAGTGCTCACGGTGACAGTGCTCATGGTGGCAGTGTCCATGGTGACAGTGCTCATGGTGGCAGTTCCCATATTGACGGTGGTCATGGTGACAGTGCCCATGGTGACAGTGCCCAGGATGACAGTTCCAATGTTGACAGTGTACTTGGGGACAATGCTCATGGAAACAGTGTCCATGGTGATAGTGCTCCTGGTGACAGTGTCCATGGTTACAGTGCCCATGGTGACAGTTTCCAAGGTGACATTTTCCATGGTGACAGTGCCCATGGTGAATGTTCCCATGGTGACAGTGCTCAAGGTGACAATGCTCATGGTGACAGTGTCCATGGTGACAGTGCTCATGGTGACAGTGCCCATGGTGACAGTGCCCATGGTGACAGTGCTCACGGTGATAGTGCCCACAGTGGCAGTGCTCATGCTGAACAGTGCTCATGGGGACAGTGCTTATGGTGACAGTGCCCACGGTGACAGTGAAAATGGTGAGAGTGCCCATGGTGACATTTCCCTTGGTGACAGTGCTTATGGTGACAGTGACCATGGTGACACTGGCCATGGTGACAGTGCTCATGGTGAGAGTTCCCATGCTGACAGTGCTCATGTTGACAGTGCCCATGGTGACATTTCCCATGTTGACAGTTCCCCTGGTGATAGTGCTCATGGTGACAGTGCTCATGGGGACAGCGCACACGATGACAGTGCTCACGGTGATAATGCCCATGGTGATATTGCTCATGGTGAGACTGCCCATGGTGATAGTGCTCACGGTGATAGTGCTCATGGTGAGAGTTCCCATGGTGACAGTGCCCATAGTGACAGTGCTCATGGTGACAGTACCGACGGTGACAGTGCTCATGGTGACAATGCTCGGGGTGATAGTGCTCACGATGATAGTGCTTATGGTGACAGTTCGCTTGGTGATAGTGCTCATGGTGATAGTGCCCATGGTGACACTGCCCATGGTGATATTGCTCACGGTGACCCTGCCCATGGTAATAGTGCTCATGGTGATAGTGCTCACGTTGACAGTGCCTTTGGTGATAGTGCTCATGGTGACTGTGCTCATGCTGGCGGTGTACAGGGTTGGTGTTCCCATGTTGAAATTCCTCATGGTGGCACTGCCCATGATGATAGTGTTCCTGGTGACAGTGTCCATGGTGACAGTGCCAATGGTGGCAGTCCTCATGGTGACACTGTCCATGGTGACATTTTGCACAGTGACAGTGCCCATGTTGAAAGTGCCCTTGGTGATAGTGACCATGGTGACATTTCCCATGTTGACAGTGTTCATGGTGAGAGTGTCCATGATGACATTGCCCATGGTGAGAGTGCCCATGGTGAGAGTGCCCATGGTGATAGTGCTCATGGTGACACTACCCATGGTGATATTGCTCACAGTGACACTGCCCACGGTGATAGTGCTCATGGTGACATTTTCCATGGTGAGAGTGCTCATGTTGACATTGCCCACGGTGACATTGTCCATGGTGACAGTGCCCATGGTAACTGGGCTCTTGCTAAGAGTTCCCATGAGGACAGTACACATGGTGTCAGTACCCATGGCGACAGTGTCCATGGTGACAGTTCCCATGGTGAATAGTGCTCATGGTGACAGTGCCCATGGTGATGGTGTCCATGGTGACAGTGCCAATGTTGACAGTGCTCATTGTGATATTTGCCATGGTAAGAGTGCTCATGGTGACAGTGTCCATTGTGATAGTTCCCATGGTGACAGTGCCCATGGTGACAGTGCTCATGTTGACAGTGCCCATGGTGACCATTCCCATGTTGACACTTCCCATGGTGATAGTGCTCATGGTGACTATGCTCATGGTGACAGTGGTCATGGTGATAGTGCTCATGGTGACACTGCTCATGATGATAGTGCTCATGGTGACAGTTCGCATGGTGATAGGGCCCATGTTGAAAGTGCCCATGGTGACAGTGCCCATGGTGATAGTCCCCATGGTGACATTTCCCATGGTGACAGTGCTCATGATGAGAGTTCCCATGTTGACAATGCCCATGGTGACAGTGCCCATGGTGAATGTTCCCATGGTGACAGTGCTCAAGGTGACAATGCTCATGGTGACAGTGTCCATGGTGACAGTGCTCATGGTGACAGTGCCCATGGTGACAGTGCTCACGGTGATAGTGCCCACAGTGGCAGTGCTCTCGGTGACAGTGCTCATGTTGAACAGTGCTCATGTTGACAGAGCTTATGGTGACAGTGCCCACGGTGACAGTGAAAATGGTGAGAGTGCCCATGGTGACATTTCCCTTGGTGACAGTGCTTATGGTGACAGTGACCATGGTGACACTGGCCATGGTGACAGTGCTCATGGTGAGAGTTCCCATGGTGACAGTGCTCATATTGACAGTGCCCATGGTGACCGTTCCCATGTTGACATTTCCCATGGTGATAGTCCTCATGGTGACAGTGCTCATGGGGACAGTGCACACGGTGACAGTGCTCACGGTGATAATGCCCATGGTGATATTGCTCATGGTGAGACTGCCCATGGTGATAGTGCTCATGGTGATAGTGCTCATGGTGAGAGTTCCCATGGTGACAGTGCCCATAGTGACAGTGCTCATGGTGACAGTACCGACGGTGACAGTGCTCATGGTGACAATGCTCAGGGTGATAGTGCTCACGATGATAGTGCTCACGGTGACAGTTCCGTTGGTGATAGTGCTCATGGTGATAGTGCCCATGGTGACAATGCCCATGGTGACACTGCCCATGGTGATATTGCTCACGGTGACACTGCCCATGGTAATAGTGCTCATGGTGATAGTGCTCACGTTGAGAGTGTCTTTGGTGATAGTGCTCATGGTGACACTGCCCATGGTGACAGTTCGCATGCTGATAGTGCCCATATTGAAAGTTCCCATGGTGACAGAGCTCATGGTGATAATGCCCATGGTGACTGTGCTCATGCTGGCGGTGTACAGGGTTGGTGTTCCCATGTTGAAATTCCTCATGGTGGCACTGCCCATGATGATAGTGTTCCTGGTGACAGTGTCCATGGTGACAGTGCCAATGGTGACAGTGCTCATGGTGAACCTGCCCATGGTGACATTTCGCACGGTGACAGTGCCCATATTGAAAGTGCCCATGGTGACAGTGACCATGGTGACATTTCCCATGTTGACAGTGTTCATGGTGAGAGTGTCCATGATGACATTGCCCATGGTGAGAGTGCCCATGGTGAGAGTGTCCATGGTGATAGTGCTCATGGTGACACTACCCATGGTGATATTGCTCACGGTGACACTGCCCACGGTGATAGTGCTCATGGTGACATTTTCCATGGTGAGAGTGCTCATGTTGACATTGCCCATGGTGACATTGTCCATGGTGACAGTGCCCATGGTGACTGTGCTCTTGCTAAGAGTTCCCATGAGGACAGTACACATGGTGACAGTACCCATGGCGACAGGGTCCATGGTGAGAGTTCCCATGGTGACAGTGCTCATTGTGACATTGCCCAGGGTGACAGTGCTCACGGTGACAGTTCGCATGGTGACAGTTTCCATGGTGACAGTGCTCATGGTGACACAGCCCATGGTGAATGTGCTAAAGCTGCCGGTGTACATGGTTGGAGTTCCCATGATGAAATTCCTCATGGTGGCACTGCCCATGATGATAGTGCTCATGGTGACAGTGCCCATGGTGACAGTTCTCATGGTGAGAGTTCCTATGCTGACTGTGCTCATGTTGACAGTGCCCACGGTGACAGTGCTCACGGTGACAGTGCTCTACGTGATAGTGCCCATGGTAATAGCGCTGATGGTGACACTGCACATGTTGATATTGCTCACGCTGACACTGCCCATGGTGATAGTGCTCACGGTGTTAGTGCTCATCGTGACAGTTCCCATGGTGTCAGTGGCCATGGTGACAGTGCTCATGGTGACAGTGCTCACGGTGATAGTTCTTACAGTGACAGTGCCCGTGGTGATAGTGCACATGGTGATAGTGCTCATGGTGATCGTGCTCATGGTGACACTGCCCATGGTGACTGTGCTCATGCTGGTGGTGTACATGTTTGGAGTTCCCATGGTGAAATTCCTTATGGTGGCAATGCCCATGATGATAGTGTTCATGGTGACAGTGTCCATGGTGAGAGTGCCTATGGTGACAGTGCCCATGGTGACATTTCCCATGGTGACAGTGCTCATGGTGAGAGTTCCCATGGTGACAATGCTCATGTTGACAATGCCCAAGTTGACCGTGCTCATGGTGACAGTGTCCACGGTGACAATTCTCATGTTGACAATGCTCACAGTGATAGTGCTCACGGTGATAGTGCTCCCGCTGACAGTGCCCTTGGTGATAGTGCTCATGGTAATACTGCTCATTGTGATAGTGCTCATGGTGACGGTTCGCATGGTGACAGTGCACATGTTGAAAGTGCCCATGGTGGCAGTGATCATGGTGACACTGCCCATGGTGACTGTGCTCATGCTGACGGTGTACATAGTTGGAGTTCCCATGGTGAAATTCCTTATGGTGGCACTGCCCATGATGATAGTGTTCATGGTGACAGTGTCCATGGTGAGAGTGCCTATGGTGACAGTGCCCATTGTGATAGTGCTCATGGTGACAGTGCCCATGTTGATATTGCTCAAGGTGACACTGCCCATGGTGATAGTGCTCACGGTGATAGTGCTCATGGTGACACTTCCCTTGGTGATAGTGCTCATGGTGATAGTGCTCATGGTAATAGGGCTCATGGTGACACTGCCCATGGTGACAGTGCCCATGGTGACACTGCCCATAGTGACATTTCCCATGGTGACAGTGCTCAAGTTGACAGTGCCCATGGTGACAGTGTCCATGGGGACATTGACCATGGTGAGTGTGCCCATGGTGACAGTGCCCATCGTGACAGTGTCCATGGAGACACTGCTCATGTTGAGAGTGCCAACGGTGACAGTGCTCATGGTGAGAGTTCCCATGGTGACAGGGCACACGGTGACAGTGCCCACGGTGACAGTGCTCACGGTGAGAGTGCTCATGGTGATAGTGCCCATGGTAATAGTGCTCACTCTGACATTTCCCATGGTGATATTGCTCACGGTGACACTGCAAATGGTGTTAGTGCTCACGGTGATAGTGCTCATGGTGACAGTTCCCATGGTGAGAGTGCCCACGGTGACAGTGCTCATGGTGACATTGCCCACAGTGACAGTGCTCATGGTGACAGAGCTCACGGTGACAGTGCCCTTTGTGATAGTGCTCATGGTGATAGTGCTCATAGTGATAGTGTTCATGGTGACAGTTCGCATGGTGACAGTGCCCATGTTGAAAGTGCCCATGGTGATAGTGTTCATGGTGACACTGCCCATGGTGACTGTGCTCATGCTGGCGGTGTACATGGTTGGAGTTGCCATGGTGAAATTCCTCATGGTGGCACTGCCCATGATGATAGTGCTCAAGTTGACTGTGTCCATGGTAACAGTGCCCATGCTGACAGTGCCCATAGTGACATTTCCCATGGTGACAGTGTTCATGGTAAGAGTTACCATGGTGACAGTGCTCATGTTCACAGTGCCCATGGTGACAGTGTCCATGGTCAACAGTGCCCATGGTGAGAGTGCCCATGGTGAGAGTGCCCATGGTGACAGTGCCCATGGTGACAGTACTCATGGTGACACTTCCCATGATGACAATGCTCCTGGTGACAATGATCATGCTGACAGTGCTCACGGTGACAGTGCTCATGGTGGCAGTGTCCATGGTGACAGTGCTCATGGTGGCAGTTCCCATATTGACGGTGGTCATGGTGACAGTGCCCATGGTGACAGTGCCCAGGATGACAGTTCCAATGTTGACAGTGTACTTGGGGACAATGCTCATGGAAACAGTGTCCATGGTGATAGTGCTCCTGGTGACAGTGTCCATGGTTACAGTGCCCATGGTGACAGTTTCCAAGGTGACATTTTCCATGGTGACAGTGCCCATGGTGAATGTTCCCATGGTGACAGTGCTCAAGGTGACAATGCTCATGGTGACAGTGTCCATGGTGACAGTGCTCATGGTGACAGTGCCCATGGTGACAGTGCCCATGGTGACAGTGCTCACGGTGATAGTGCCCACAGTGGCAGTGCTCATGCTGAACAGTGCTCATGGGGACAGTGCTTATGGTGACAGTGCCCACGGTGACAGTGAAAATGGTGAGAGTGCCCATGGTGACATTTCCCTTGGTGACAGTGCTTATGGTGACAGTGACCATGGTGACACTGGCCATGGTGACAGTGCTCATGGTGAGAGTTCCCATGCTGACAGTGCTCATGTTGACAGTGCCCATGGTGACATTTCCCATGTTGACAGTTCCCCTGGTGATAGTGCTCATGGTGACAGTGCTCATGGGGACAGCGCACACGATGACAGTGCTCACGGTGATAATGCCCATGGTGATATTGCTCATGGTGAGACTGCCCATGGTGATAGTGCTCACGGTGATAGTGCTCATGGTGAGAGTTCCCATGGTGACAGTGCCCATAGTGACAGTGCTCATGGTGACAGTACCGACGGTGACAGTGCTCATGGTGACAATGCTCGGGGTGATAGTGCTCACGATGATAGTGCTTATGGTGACAGTTCGCTTGGTGATAGTGCTCATGGTGATAGTGCCCATGGTGACACTGCCCATGGTGATATTGCTCACGGTGACCCTGCCCATGGTAATAGTGCTCATGGTGATAGTGCTCACGTTGACAGTGCCTTTGGTGATAGTGCTCATGGTGACTGTGCTCATGCTGGCGGTGTACAGGGTTGGTGTTCCCATGTTGAAATTCCTCATGGTGGCACTGCCCATGATGATAGTGTTCCTGGTGACAGTGTCCATGGTGACAGTGCCAATGGTGGCAGTCCTCATGGTGACACTGTCCATGGTGACATTTTGCACAGTGACAGTGCCCATGTTGAAAGTGCCCTTGGTGATAGTGACCATGGTGACATTTCCCATGTTGACAGTGTTCATGGTGAGAGTGTCCATGATGACATTGCCCATGGTGAGAGTGCCCATGGTGAGAGTGCCCATGGTGATAGTGCTCATGGTGACACTACCCATGGTGATATTGCTCACAGTGACACTGCCCACGGTGATAGTGCTCATGGTGACATTTTCCATGGTGAGAGTGCTCATGTTGACATTGCCCACGGTGACATTGTCCATGGTGACAGTGCCCATGGTAACTGGGCTCTTGCTAAGAGTTCCCATGAGGACAGTACACATGGTGTCAGTACCCATGGCGACAGTGTCCATGGTGACAGTTCCCATGGTGAATAGTGCTCATGGTGACAGTGCCCATGGTGATGGTGTCCATGGTGACAGTGCCAATGTTGACAGTGCTCATTGTGATATTTGCCATGGTAAGAGTGCTCATGGTGACAGTGTCCATTGTGATAGTTCCCATGGTGACAGTGCCCATGGTGACAGTGCTCATGTTGACAGTGCCCATGGTGACCATTCCCATGTTGACACTTCCCATGGTGATAGTGCTCATGGTGACTATGCTCATGGTGACAGTGGTCATGGTGATAGTGCTCATGGTGACACTGCTCATGATGATAGTGCTCATGGTGACAGTTCGCATGGTGATAGGGCCCATGTTGAAAGTGCCCATGGTGACAGTGCCCATGGTGATAGTCCCCATGGTGACATTTCCCATGGTGACAGTGCTCATGATGAGAGTTCCCATGTTGACAATGCCCATGGTGACAGTGCCCATGGTGAATGTTCCCATGGTGACAGTGCTCAAGGTGACAATGCTCATGGTGACAGTGTCCATGGTGACAGTGCTCATGGTGACAGTGCCCATGGTGACAGTGCTCACGGTGATAGTGCCCACAGTGGCAGTGCTCTCGGTGACAGTGCTCATGTTGAACAGTGCTCATGTTGACAGAGCTTATGGTGACAGTGCCCACGGTGACAGTGAAAATGGTGAGAGTGCCCATGGTGACATTTCCCTTGGTGACAGTGCTTATGGTGACAGTGACCATGGTGACACTGGCCATGGTGACAGTGCTCATGGTGAGAGTTCCCATGGTGACAGTGCTCATATTGACAGTGCCCATGGTGACCGTTCCCATGTTGACATTTCCCATGGTGATAGTCCTCATGGTGACAGTGCTCATGGGGACAGTGCACACGGTGACAGTGCTCACGGTGATAATGCCCATGGTGATATTGCTCATGGTGAGACTGCCCATGGTGATAGTGCTCACGGTGATAGTGCTCATGGTGAGAGTTCCCATGGTGACAGTGCCCATAGTGACAGTGCTCATGGTGAAACTGCCCATGGTGACATTTCGCACGGTGACAGTGCCCATATTGAAAGTGCCCATGGTGACAGTGACCATGGTGACATTTCCCATGTTGACAGTGTTCATGGTGAGAGTGTCCATGATGACATTGCCCATGGTGAGAGTGCCCATGGTGAGAGTGTCCATGGTGATAGTGCTCATGGTGACACTACCCATGGTGATATTGCTCACGGTGACACTGCCCACGGTGATAGTGCTCATGGTGACATTTTCCATGGTGAGAGTGCTCATGTTGACATTGCCCATGGTGACATTGTCCATGGTGACAGTGCCCATGGTGACTGTGCTCTTGCTAAAAGTTCCCATGAGGACAGTACACATGGTGACAGTACACATGGTGACAGTACCCATGGCAACAGTGTCCATGGTGACAGTTCCCATGGTGACAGTGCTCATTGTGACATTGCCCAGGGTGACAGTGCTCACGGTGACAGTTCGCATGGTGACAGTGCCCATGGTGACAGTGCTCATGGTGACACAGCCCATGGTGACTGTGCTAAAGCTGCCGGTGTACATGGTTGGAGTTCCCATGATGAAATTCCTCATGGTGGCACTGCCCATGATGATAGTGCTCATGGTGACAGTGCCCATGGTGACATTTCCCATGGTGACAGTTCTCATGGTGAGAGTTCCTATGCTGACTGTGCTCATGTTGACAGTGCCCACGGTGACAGTGCTCACGGTGACAGTGCTCAACGTGATAGTGCCCATGGTAATAGCGCTGATGGTGACACTGCACATGTTGATATTGCTCACGCTGACACTGCCCAGGGTGATAGTGCTCACGGTGTTAGTGCTCATCGTGACAGTTCCCATGGTGTCAGTGGCCATGGTGACAGTGCTCATGGTGACAGTGCTCACGGTGATAGTTCTTACAGTGACAGTGCCCATGGTGATAGTGCACATGGTGATAGTGCTCATGGTGATCGTGCTCATGGTGACACTGCCCATGGTGACTGTGCTCATGCTGGTGGTGTACATGTTTGGAGTTCCCATGGTGAAATTCCTTATGGTGGCAATGCCCATGATGATAGTGTTCATGGTGACAGTGTCCATGGTGAGAGTGCCTATGGTGACAGTGTCCATGGTGACATTTCCCATGGTGACAGTGCTCATGGTGAGAGTTCCCATGGTGACAATGCTCATGTTGACAATGCCCAAGGTGACCGTGCTCATGGTGACAGTGTCCACGGTGACAATTCTCATGTTGACAATGCTCACAGTGATAGTGCTCACGGTGACAGTGCTCCCGCTGACAGTGCCCTTGGTGATAGTGCTCATGGTAATACTGCTCATTGTGATAGTGCTCATGGTGACGGTTCGCATGGTGACAGTGCGCATGTTGAAAGTGCCCATGGTGGCAGTGATCATGGTGACACTGCCCATGGTGACTGTGCTCATGCTGACGGTGTACATAGTTGGAGTTCCCATGGTGAAATTCCTTATGGTGGCACTGCCCATGATGATAGTGTTCATGGTGACAGTGTCCATGGTGAGAGTGCCTATGGTGACACTGCCCATTATGATAGTGCTCACGGTGACAGTGCCCATGTTGATATTGCTCAAGGTGACACTGCCCATGGTGATAGTGCTCACGGTGATAGTGCTCATGGTGACACTTCCCTTGGTGATAGTGCTCATGGTGATAGTGCTCATGGTAATAGTGCTCATGGTGACACTGCCCATGGTGACAGTGCCCATGGTGACACTGCCCATAGTGACATTTCCCATGGTGACAGTGCTCAAGTTGACAGTGCCCATGGTGACAGTATCCATGGTGACATTGACCATGGTGAGTGTGACCATGGTGACAGTGCCCATCGTGACAGTGTCCATGGAGACACTGCTCATGTTGAGAGTGCCAACGGTGACAGTGCTCATGGTGAGAGTTCCCATGGTGACAGGGCACACGGTGACAGTGCCCACGGTGACAGTGCTCACGGTGAGAGTGCTCATGGTGATAGTGCCCATGGTAATAGTGCTCACTCTGACATTTCCCATGGTGATATTGCTCACGGTGACACTGCAAATGGTGTTAGTGCTCACGGTGATAGTGCTCATGGTGACAGTTCCCATGGTGAGAGTGTCCACGGTGACAGTGCTCATGGTGACATTGCCCACAGTGACAGTGCTCATGGTGACAGAGCTCACGGTGACAGTGCCCTTTGTGATAGTGCTCATGGTGATAGTGCTCATAGTGATAGTGTTCATGGTGACAGTTCGCATGGTGACAGTGCCCATGTTGAAAGTGCCCATGGTGATAGTGTTCATGGTGACACTGCCCATGGTGACTGTGCTCATGCAGGCGGTGTACATGGTTGGAGTTGCCATGGTGAAATTCCTCATGGTGGCACTGCCCATGATGATAGTGCTCATGTTGACTGTGTCCATGGTAACAGTGCCCATGCTGACAGTGCCCATAGTGACATTTCCCATGGTGACAGTGTTCATGGTAAGAGTTACCATGGTGACAGTGCTCATGTCCACAGTGCCCATGGTGACAGTGTCCATGGTCAACAGTGCCCATGGTGAGAGTGCCCATGGTGAGAGTGCCCATGGTGACAGTGCCCATGGTGACAGTACTCATGGTGACACTTCCCATGATGACAATGCTCCTGGTGACAATGATCATGCTGACAGTGCTCACGGTGACAGTGCTCATGGTGGCAGTGTCCATGGTGACAGTGCTCATGGTGGCAGTTCCCATATTGACGGTGGTCATGGTGACAGTGCCCATGGTGACAGTGCCCAGGATGACAGTTCCAATGTTGACAGTGTACTTGGGGACAATGCTCATGGAAACAGTGTCCATGGTGATAGTGCTCCTGGTGACAGTGTCCATGGTTACAGTGCCCATGGTGACAGTTTCCAAGGTGACATTTTCCATGGTGACAGTGCCCATGGTGAATGTTCCCATGGTGACAGTGCTCAAGGTGACAATGCTCATGGTGACAGTGTCCATGGTGACAGTGCTCATGGTGACAGTGCCCATGGTGACAGTGCCCATGGTGACAGTGCTCACGGTGATAGTGCCCACAGTGGCAGTGCTCATGCTGAACAGTGCTCATGGGGACAGTGCTTATGGTGACAGTGCCCACGGTGACAGTGAAAATGGTGAGAGTGCCCATGGTGACATTTCCCTTGGTGACAGTGCTTATGGTGACAGTGACCATGGTGACACTGGCCATGGTGACAGTGCTCATGGTGAGAGTTCCCATGGTGACAGTGCTCATGTTGACAGTGCCCATGGTGACATTTCCCATGTTGACAGTTCCCATGGTGATAGTGCTCATGGTGACAGTGCTCATGGGGACAGCGCACAAGATGACAGTGCTCACGGTGATAATGCCCATGGTGATATTGCTCATGGTGAGACTGCCCATGGTGACAATGCCCATGGTGACTGTGCTCATGCTGGTGGTATACAGGGTTGGATGTTCCCATGTTGAAATTCCTTATGATGATAGTGTTCATGGTGACAGTGTCCATGGTGACAGTGCTCATGGTGGCAGTTCTCATAGTGATGGTGATCATGGTGACAGTGCCCATGGTGACAGTGCCCATGATGACAGTTCCAATGTTGACAGTGTACTTGGGGACAATGCTCATGGAAACAGTGTCCATGGTGATAGTGCTCCTGGTGACAGTGTCCATGGTTACAGTGCCCATGGTGACAGTTTCCAAGGTGACATTTTCTATGGTGACAGTGCCCATGGTGACAGTGCCCATGGTGAATGTTCCCATGGTGACAGTGCTCAAGGTGACAATGCTCATGGTGACAGTGCTCATGGTGACAGTGCCCATGGTGACAGTGCTCACGGTGATAGTGCCCACAGTGGCAGTGCTCTCGGTGACAGTGCTCATGTTGAACAGTGCTCATGTTGACAGAGCTTATGGTGACAGTGCCCACGGTGACAGTGAAAATGGTGAGAGTGCCCATGGTGACATTTCCCTTGGTGACAGTGCTTATGGTGACAGTGACCATGGTGACACTGGCCATGGTGACAGTGCTCATGGTGAGAGTTCCCATGGTGACAGTGCTCATATTGACAGTGCCCATGGTGACCGTTCCCATGTTGACATTTCCCATGGTGATAGTCCTCATGGTGACAGTGCTCATGGGGACAGTGCACACGGTGACAGTGCTCACGGTGATAATGCCCATGGTGATATTGCTCATGGTGAGACTGCCCATGGTGATAGTGCTCATGGTGATAGTGCTCATGGTGAGAGTTCCCATGGTGACAGTGCCCATAGTGACAGTGCTCATGGTGACAGTACCGACGGTGACAGTGCTCATGGTGACAATGCTCAGGGTGATAGTGCTCACGATGATAGTGCTCACGGTGACAGTTCCGTTGGTGATAGTGCTCATGGTGATAGTGCCCATGGTGACAATGCCCATGGTGACACTGCCCATGGTGATATTGCTCACGGTGACACTGCCCATGGTAATAGTGCTCATGGTGATAGTGCTCACGTTGAGAGTGTCTTTGGTGATAGTGCTCATGGTGACACTGCCCATGGTGACAGTTCGCATGCTGATAGTGCCCATATTGAAAGTTCCCATGGTGACAGAGCTCATGGTGATAATGCCCATGGTGACTGTGCTCATGCTGGCGGTGTACAGGGTTGGTGTTCCCATGTTGAAATTCCTCATGGTGGCACTGCCCATGATGATAGTGTTCCTGGTGACAGTGTCCATGGTGACAGTGCCAATGGTGACAGTGCTCATGGTGAAACTGCCCATGGTGACATTTCGCACGGTGACAGTGCCCATATTGAAAGTGCCCATGGTGACAGTGACCATGGTGACATTTCCCATGTTGACAGTGTTCATGGTGAGAGTGTCCATGATGACATTGCCCATGGTGAGAGTGCCCATGGTGAGAGTGTCCATGGTGATAGTGCTCATGGTGACACTACCCATGGTGATATTGCTCACGGTGACACTGCCCACGGTGATAGTGCTCATGGTGACATTTTCCATGGTGAGAGTGCTCATGTTGACATTGCCCATGGTGACATTGTCCATGGTGACAGTGCCCATGGTGACTGTGCTCTTGCTAAGAGTTCCCATGAGGACAGTACACATGGTGACAGTACCCATGGCGACAGGGTCCATGGTGACAGTTCCCATGGTGACAGTGCTCATTGTGACATTGCCCAGGGTGACAGTGCTCACGGTGACAGTTCGCATGGTGACAGTGCCCATGGTGACAGTGCTCATGGTGACACAGCCCATGGTGAATGTGCTAAAGCTGCCGGTGTACATGGTTGGAGTTCCCATGATGAAATTCCTCATGGTGGCACTGCCCATGATGATAGTGCTCATGGTGACATTTCCCATGGTGACAGTTCTCATGGTGAGAGTTCCTATGCTGACTGTGCTCATGTTGACAGTGCCCACGGTGACAGTGCTCACGGTGACAGTGCTCAACGTGATAGTGCCCATGGTAATAGCGCTGATGGTGACACTGCGCATGTTGATATTGCTCACGCTGACACTGCCCATGGTGATAGTGCTCACGGTGTTAGTGCTCATCGTGACAGTTCCCATGGTGTCAGTGGCCATGGTGACAGTGCTCATGGTGACAGTGCTCACGGTGATAGTTCTTACAGTGACAGTGCCCGTGGTGATAGTGCACATGGTGATAGTGCTCATGGTGATCGTGCTCATGGTGACACTGCCCATGGTGACTGTGCTCATGCTGGTGGTGTACATGTTTGGAGTTCCCATGGTGAAATTCCTTATGGTGGCAATGCCCATGATGATAGTGTTCATGGTGACAGTGTCCATGGTGAGAGTGCCTATGGTGACAGTGCCCATGGTGACATTTCCCATGGTGACAGTGCTCATGGTGAGAGTTCCCATGGTGACAATGCTCATGTTGACAATGCCCAAGTTGACCGTGCTCATGGTGACAGTGTCCACGGTGACAATTCTCATGTTGACAATGCTCACAGTGATAGTGCTCACGGTGATAGTGCTCCCGCTGACAGTGCCCTTGGTGATAGTGCTCATGGTAATACTGCTCATTGTGATAGTGCTCATGGTGACGGTTCGCATGGTGACAGTGCACATGTTGAAAGTGCCCATGGTGGCAGTGATCATGGTGACACTGCCCATGGTGACTGTGCTCATGCTGACGGTGTACATAGTTGGAGTTCCCATGGTGAAATTCCTTATGGTGGCACTGCCCATGATGATAGTGTTCATGGTGACAGTGTCCATGGTGAGAGTGCCTATGGTGACAGTGCCCATTGTGATAGTGCTCATGGTGACAGTGCCCATGTTGATATTGCTCAAGGTGACACTGCCCATGGTGATAGTGCTCACGGTGATAGTGCTCATGGTGACACTTCCCTTGGTGATAGTGCTCATGGTGATAGTGCTCATGGTAATAGGGCTCATGGTGACACTGCCCATGGTGACAGTGCCCATGGTGACACTGCCCATAGTGACATTTCCCATGGTGACAGTGCTCAAGTTGACAGTGCCCATGGTGACAGTGTCCATGGGGACATTGACCATGGTGAGTGTGCCCATGGTGACAGTGCCCATCGTGACAGTGTCCATGGAGACACTGCTCATGTTGAGAGTGCCAACGGTGACAGTGCTCATGGTGAGAGTTCCCATGGTGAAAGTGCACACGGTGACAGTGCCCACGGTGACAGTGCTCACGGTGAGAGTGCTCATGGTGATAGTGCCCATGGTAATAGTGCTCACTCTGACATTTCCCATGGTGATATTGCTCACGGTGACACTGCAAATGGTGTTAGTGCTCACGGTGATAGTGCTCATGGTGACAGTTCCCATGGTGAGAGTGCCCACGGTGACAGTGCTCATGGTGACATTGCCCACAGTGACAGTGCTCATGGTGACAGAGCTCACGGTGACAGTGCCCTTTGTGATAGTGCTCATGGTGATAGTGCTCATAGTGATAGTGTTCATGGTGACAGTTCGCATGGTGACAGTGCCCATGTTGAAAGTGCCCATGGTGATAGTGTTCATGGTGACACTGCCCATGGTGACTGTGCTCATGCTGGCGGTGTACATGGTTGGAGTTGCCATGGTGAAATTCCTCATGGTGGCACTGCCCATGATGATAGTGCTCAAGTTGACTGTGTCCATGGTAACAGTGCCCATGCTGACAGTGCCCATAGTGACATTTCCCATGGTGACAGTGTTCATGGTAAGAGTTACCATGGTGACAGTGCTCATGTTCACAGTGCCCATGGTGACAGTGTCCATGGTCAACAGTGCCCATGGTGAGAGTGCCCATGGTGAGAGTGCCCATGGTGACAGTGCCCATGGTGACAGTACTCATGGTGACACTTCCCATGATGACAATGCTCCTGGTGACAATGATCATGGTGACAGTGCTCACGGTGACAGTGCTCATGGTGGCACTGTCCATGGTGACAGTGCTCATGGTGGCAGTTCCCATATTGACGGTGGTCATGGTGACAGTGCCCATGGTGACAGTGCCCAGGATGACAGTTCCAATGTTGACAGTGTACTTGGGGACAATGCTCATGGAAACAGTGTCCATGGTGATAGTGCTCCTGGTGACAGTGTCCATGGTTACAGTGCCCATGGTGACAGTTTCCAAGGTGACATTTTCCATGGTGACAGTGCCCATGGTGAATGTTCCCATGGTGACAGTGCTCAAGGTGACAATGCTCATGGTGACAGTGTCCATGGTGACAGTGCTCATGGTGACAGTGCCCATGGTGACAGTGCCCATGGTGACAGTGCTCACGGTGATAGTGCCCACAGTGGCAGTGCTCATGCTGAACAGTGCTCATGGGGACAGTGCTTATGGTGACAGTGCCCACGGTGACAGTGAAAATGGTGAGAGTGCCCATGGTGACATTTCCCTTGGTGACAGTGCTTATGGTGACAGTGACCATGGTGACACTGGCCATGGTGACAGTGCTCATGGTGAGAGTTCCCATGGTGACAGTGCTCATATTGACAGTGCCCATGGTGACCGTTCCCATGTTGACATTTCCCATGGTGATAGTCCTCATGGTGACAGTGCTCATGGGGACAGTGCACACGGTGACAGTGCTCACGGTGATAATGCCCATGGTGATATTGCTCATGGTGAGACTGCCCATGGTGATAGTGCTCATGGTGATAGTGCTCATGGTGAGAGTTCCCATGGTGACAGTGCCCATAGTGACAGTGCTCATGGTGACAGTACCGACGGTGACAGTGCTCATGGTGACAATGCTCAGGGTGATAGTGCTCACGATGATAGTGCTCACGGTGACAGTTCCGTTGGTGATAGTGCTCATGGTGATAGTGCCCATGGTGACAATGCCCATGGTGACACTGCCCATGGTGATATTGCTCACGGTGACACTGCCCATGGTAATAGTGCTCATGGTGATAGTGCTCACGTTGAGAGTGTCTTTGGTGATAGTGCTCATGGTGACACTGCCCATGGTGACAGTTCGCATGCTGATAGTGCCCATATTGAAAGTTCCCATGGTGACAGAGCTCATGGTGATAATGCCCATGGTGACTGTGCTCATGCTGGCGGTGTACAGGGTTGGTGTTCCCATGTTGAAATTCCTCATGGTGGCACTGCCCATGATGATAGTGTTCCTGGTGACAGTGTCCATGGTGACAGTGCCAATGGTGACAGTGCTCATGGTGAAACTGCCCATGGTGACATTTCGCACGGTGACAGTGCCCATATTGAAAGTGCCCATGGTGACAGTGACCATGGTGACATTTCCCATGTTGACAGTGTTCATGGTGAGAGTGTCCATGATGACATTGCCCATGGTGAGAGTGCCCATGGTGAGAGTGTCCATGGTGATAGTGCTCATGGTGACACTACCCATGGTGATATTGCTCACGGTGACACTGCCCACGGTGATAGTGCTCATGGTGACATTTTCCATGGTGAGAGTGCTCATGTTGACATTGCCCATGGTGACATTGTCCATGGTGACAGTGCCCATGGTGACTGTGCTCTTGCTAAGAGTTCCCATGAGGACAGTACACATGGTGACAGTACCCATGGCGACAGGGTCCATGGTGACAGTTCCCATGGTGACAGTGCTCATTGTGACATTGCCCAGGGTGACAGTGCTCACGGTGACAGTTCGCATGGTGACAGTGCCCATGGTGACAGTGCTCATGGTGACACAGCCCATGGTGAATGTGCTAAAGCTGCCGGTGTACATGGTTGGAGTTCCCATGATGAAATTCCTCATGGTGGCACTGCCCATGATGATAGTGCTCATGGTGACAGTGCCCATGGTGACAGTTCTCATGGTGAGAGTTCCTATGCTGACTGTGCTCATGTTGACAGTGCCCACGGTGACAGTGCTCACGGTGACAGTGCTCAACGTGATAGTGCCCATGGTAATAGCGCTGATGGTGACACTGCGCATGTTGATATTGCTCACGCTGACACTGCCCATGGTGATAGTGCTCACGGTGTTAGTGCTCATCGTGACAGTTCCCATGGTGTCAGTGGCCATGGTGACAGTGCTCATGGTGACAGTGCTCACGGTGATAGTTCTTACAGTGACAGTGCCCGTGGTGATAGTGCACATGGTGATAGTGCTCATGGTGATCGTGCTCATGGTGACACTGCCCATGGTGACTGTGCTCATGCTGGTGGTGTACATGTTTGGAGTTCCCATGGTGAAATTCCTTATGGTGGCAATGCCCATGATGATAGTGTTCATGGTGACAGTGTCCATGGTGAGAGTGCCTATGGTGACAGTGCCCATGGTGACATTTCCCATGGTGACAGTGCTCATGGTGAGAGTTCCCATGGTGACAATGCTCATGTTGACAATGCCCAAGTTGACCGTGCTCATGGTGACAGTGTCCACGGTGACAATTCTCATGTTGACAATGCTCACAGTGATAGTGCTCACGGTGATAGTGCTCCCGCTGACAGTGCCCTTGGTGATAGTGCTCATGGTAATACTGCTCATTGTGATAGTGCTCATGGTGACGGTTCGCATGGTGACAGTGCACATGTTGAAAGTGCCCATGGTGGCAGTGATCTTGGTGACACTGCCCATGGTGACTGTGCTCATGCTGACGGTGTACATAGTTGGAGTTCCCATGGTGAAATTCCTTATGGTGGCACTGCCCATGATGATAGTGTTCATGGTGACAGTGTCCATGGTGAGAGTGCCTATGGTGACAGTGCCCATTGTGATAGTGCTCATGGTGACAGTGCCCATGTTGATATTGCTCAAGGTGACACTGCCCATGGTGATAGTGCTCACGGTGATAGTGCTCATGGTGACACTTCCCTTGGTGATAGTGCTCATGGTGATAGTGCTCATGGTAATAGGGCTCATGGTGACACTGCCCATGGTGACAGTGCCCATGGTGACACTGCCCATAGTGACATTTCCCATGGTGACAGTGCTCAAGTTGACAGTGCCCATGGTGACAGTGTCCATGGGGACATTGACCATGGTGAGTGTGCCCATGGTGACAGTGCCCATCGTGACAGTGTCCATGGAGACACTGCTCATGTTGAGAGTGCCAACGGTGACAGTGCTCATGGTGAGAGTTCCCATGGTGAAAGTGCACACGGTGACAGTGCCCACGGTGACAGTGCTCACGGTGAGAGTGCTCATGGTGATAGTGCCCATGGTAATAGTGCTCACTCTGACATTTCCCATGGTGATATTGCTCACGGTGACACTGCAAATGGTGTTAGTGCTCACGGTGATAGTGCTCATGGTGACAGTTCCCATGGTGAGAGTGCCCACGGTGACAGTGCTCATGGTGACATTGCCCACAGTGACAGTGCTCATGGTGACAGAGCTCACGGTGACAGTGCCCTTTGTGATAGTGCTCATAGTGATAGTGTTCATGGTGACAGTTCGCATGGTGACAGTGCCCATGTTGAAAGTGCCCATGGTGATAGTGTTCATGGTGACACTGCCCATGGTGACTGTGCTCATGCTGGCGGTGTACATGGTTGGAGTTGCCATGGTGAAATTCCTCATGGTGGCACTGCCCATGATGATAGTGCTCAAGTTGACTGTGTCCATGGTAACAGTGCCCATGCTGACAGTGCCCATAGTGACATTTCCCATGGTGACAGTGTTCATGGTAAGAGTTACCATGGTGACAGTGCTCATGTTCACAGTGCCCATGGTGACAGTGTCCATGGTCAACAGTGCCCATGGTGAGAGTGCCCATGGTGAGAGTGCCCATGGTGACAGTGCCCATGGTGACAGTACTCATGGTGACACTTCCCATGATGACAATGCTCCTGGTGACAATGATCATGGTGACAGTGCTCACGGTGACAGTGCTCATGGTGGCACTGTCCATGGTGACAGTGCTCATGGTGGCAGTTCCCATATTGACGGTGGTCATGGTGACAGTGCCCATGGTGACAGTGCCCAGGATGACAGTTCCAATGTTGACAGTGTACTTGGGGACAATGCTCATGGAAACAGTGTCCATGGTGATAGTGCTCCTGGTGACAGTGTCCATGGTTACAGTGCCCATGGTGACAGTTTCCAAGGTGACATTTTCCATGGTGACAGTGCCCATGGTGAATGTTCCCATGGTGACAGTGCTCAAGGTGACAATGCTCATGGTGACAGTGTCCATGGTGACAGTGCTCATGGTGACAGTGCCCATGGTGACAGTGCCCATGGTGACAGTGCTCACGGTGATAGTGCCCACAGTGGCAGTGCTCATGCTGAACAGTGCTCATGGGGACAGTGCTTATGGTGACAGTGCCCACGGTGACAGTGAAAATGGTGAGAGTGCCCATGGTGACATTTCCCTTGGTGACAGTGCTTATGGTGACAGTGACCATGGTGACACTGGCCATGGTGACAGTGCTCATGGTGAGAGTTCCCATGGTGACAGTGCTCATATTGACAGTGCCCATGGTGACCGTTCCCATGTTGACATTTCCCATGGTGATAGTCCTCATGGTGACAGTGCTCATGGGGACAGTGCACACGGTGACAGTGCTCACGGTGATAATGCCCATGGTGATATTGCTCATGGTGAGACTGCCCATGGTGATAGTGCTCATGGTGATAGTGCTCATGGTGAGAGTTCCCATGGTGACAGTGCCCATAGTGACAGTGCTCATGGTGACAGTACCGATGGTGACAGTGCTCATGGTGACAATGCTCAGGGTGATAGTGCTCACGATGATAGTGCTCACGGTGACAGTTCCGTTGGTGATAGTGCTCATGGTGATAGTGCCCATGGTGACAATGCCCATGGTGACACTGCCCATGGTGATATTGCTCACGGTGACACTGCCCATGGTAATAGTGCTCATGGTGATAGTGCTCACGTTGAGAGTGTCTTTGGTGATAGTGCTCATGGTGACACTGCCCATGGTGACAGTTCGCATGCTGATAGTGCCCATATTGAAAGTTCCCATGGTGACAGAGCTCATGGTGATAATGCCCATGGTGACTGTGCTCATGCTGGCGGTGTACAGGGTTGGTGTTCCCATGTTGAAATTCCTCATGGTGGCACTGCCCATGATGATAGTGTCCATGGTGACAGTGCCAATGGTGACAGTGCTCATGGTGAAACTGCCCATGGTGACATTTCGCACGGTGACAGTGCCCATATTGAAAGTGCCCATGGTGACAGTGACCATGGTGACATTTCCCATGTTGACAGTTCCCATGGTGATAGTGCTCATGGTGACAGTGCTCATGGGGACAGCGCACAAGATGACAGTGCTCACGGTGATAATGCCCATGGTGATATTGCTCATGGTGAGACTGCCCATGGTGACAATGCCCATGGTGACTGTGCTCATGCTGGTGGTATACAGGGTTGGATGTTCCCATGTTGAAATTCCTTATGATGATAGTGTTCATGGTGACAGTGTCCATGGTGACAGTGCTCATGGTGGCAGTTCTCATATTGATGGTGATCATGGTGACAGTGCCCATGGTGACAGTGCCCATGATGACAGTTCCAATGTTGACAGTGTACTTGGGGACAATGCTCATGGAAACAGTGTCCATGGTGATAGTGCTCCTGGTGACAGTGTCCATGGTTACAGTGCCCATGGTGACAGTTTCCAAGGTGACATTTTCTATGGTGACAGTGCCCATGGTGACAGTGCCCATGGTGAATGTTCCCATGGTGACAGTGCTCAAGGTGACAATGCTCATGGTGACAGTGCTCATGGTGACAGTGCCCATGGTGACAGTGCTCACGGTGATAGTGCCCACAGTGGCAGTGCTCTCGGTGACAGTGCTCATGTTGAACAGTGCTCATGTTGACAGAGCTTATGGTGACAGTGCCCACGGTGACAGTGAAAATGGTGAGAGTGCCCATGGTGACATTTCCCTTGGTGACAGTGCTTATGGTGACAGTGACCATGGTGACACTGGCCATGGTGACAGTGCTCATGGTGAGAGTTCCCATGGTGACAGTGCTCATATTGACAGTGCCCATGGTGACCGTTCCCATGTTGACATTTCCCATGGTGATAGTCCTCATGGTGACAGTGCTCATGGGGACAGTGCACACGGTGACAGTGCTCACGGTGATAATGCCCATGGTGATATTGCTCATGGTGAGACTGCCCATGGTGATAGTGCTCATGGTGATAGTGCTCATGGTGAGAGTTCCCATGGTGACAGTGCCCATAGTGACAGTGCTCATGGTGACAGTACCGACGGTGACAGTGCTCATGGTGACAATGCTCAGGGTGATAGTGCTCACGATGATAGTGCTCATGGTGACAGTTCCGTTGGTGATAGTGCTCATGGTGATAGTGCCCATGGTGACAATGCCCATGGTGACACTGCCCATGGTGATATTGCTCACGGTGACACTGCCCATGGTAATAGTGC
Organism: Balaenoptera ricei; assembly: GCF_028023285.1. Classification (NCBI taxonomy): domain Eukaryota; kingdom Metazoa; phylum Chordata; class Mammalia; order Artiodactyla; family Balaenopteridae; genus Balaenoptera; species Balaenoptera ricei. The sequence goes on from NW_026777720.1 coordinate 115,011, forward strand.
TCATGGTGATAGTGCTCACGTTGAGAGTGTCTTTGGTGATAGTGCTCATGGTGACACTGCCCATGGTGACAGTTCGCATGCTGATAGTGCCCATATTGAAAGTTCCCATGGTGACAGAGCTCATGGTGATAATGCCCATGGTGACTGTGCTCATGCTGGCGGTGTACAGGGTTGGTGTTCCCATGTTGAAATTCCTCATGGTGGCACTGCCCATGATGATAGTGTTCCTGGTGACAGTGTCCATGGTGACAGTGCCAATGGTGACAGTGCTCATGGTGAAACTGCCCATGGTGACATTTCGCACGGTGACAGTGCCCATATTGAAAGTGCCCATGGTGACAGTGACCATGGTGACATTTCCCATGTTGACAGTGTTCATGGTGAGAGTGTCCATGATGACATTGCCCATGGTGAGAGTGCCCATGGTGAGAGTGTCCATGGTGATAGTGCTCATGGTGACACTACCCATGGTGATATTGCTCACGGTGACACTGCCCACGGTGATAGTGCTCATGGTGACATTTTCCATGGTGAGAGTGCTCATGTTGACATTGCCCATGGTGACATTGTCCATGGTGACAGTGCCCATGGTGACTCTGCTCTTGCTAAGAGTTCCCATGAGGACAGTACACATGGTGACAGTACCCATGGCGACAGGGTCCATGGTGACAGTTCCCATGGTGACAGTGCTCATTGTGACATTGCCCAGGGTGACAGTGCTCACGGTGACAGTTCGCATGGTGACAGTGCCCATGGTGACAGTGCTCATGGTGACACAGCCCATGGTGAATGTGCTAAAGCTGCCGGTGTACATGGTTGGAGTTCCCATGATGAAATTCCTCATGGTGGCACTGCCCATGATGATAGTGCTCATGGTGACATTTCCCATGGTGACAGTTCTCATGGTGAGAGTTCCTATGCTGACTGTGCTCATGTTGACAGTGCCCACGGTGACAGTGCTCACGGTGACAGTGCTCAACGTGATAGTGCCCATGGTAATAGCGCTGATGGTGACACTGCGCATGTTGATATTGCTCACGCTGACACTGCCCATGGTGATAGTGCTCACGGTGTTAGTGCTCATCGTGACAGTTCCCATGGTGTCAGTGGCCATGGTGACAGTGCTCATGATGACAGTGCTCACGGTGATAGTTCTTACAGTGACAGTGCCCGTGGTGATAGTGCACATGGTGATAGTGCTCATGGTGATCGTGCTCATGGTGACACTGCCCATGGTGACTGTGCTCATGCTGGTGGTGTACATGTTTGGAGTTCCCATGGTGAAATTCCTTATGGTGGCAATGCCCATGATGATAGTGTTCATGGTGACAGTGTCCATGGTGAGAGTGCCTATGGTGACAGTGCCCATGGTGACATTTCCCATGGTGACAGTGCTCATGGTGAGAGTTCCCATGGTGACAATGCTCATGTTGACAATGCCCAAGTTGACCGTGCTCATGGTGACAGTGTCCACGGTGACAATTCTCATGTTGACAATGCTCACAGTGATAGTGCTCACGGTGATAGTGCTCCCGCTGACAGTGCCCTTGGTGATAGTGCTCATGGTAATACTGCTCATTGTGATAGTGCTCATGGTGACGGTTCGCATGGTGACAGTGCACATGTTGAAAGTGCCCATGGTGGCAGTGATCATGGTGACACTGCCCATGGTGACTGTGCTCATGCTGACGGTGTACATAGTTGGAGTTCCCATGGTGAAATTCCTTATGGTGGCACTGCCCATGATGATAGTGTTCATGGTGACAGTGTCCATGGTGAGAGTGCCTATGGTGACAGTGCCCATTGTGATAGTGCTCATGGTGACAGTGCCCATGTTGATATTGCTCAAGGTGACACTGCCCATGGTGATAGTGCTCACGGTGATAGTGCTCATGGTGACACTTCCCTTGGTGATAGTGCTCATGGTGATAGTGCTCATGGTAATAGGGCTCATGGTGACACTGCCCATGGTGACAGTGCCCATGGTGACACTGCCCATAGTGACATTTCCCATGGTGACAGTGCTCAAGTTGACAGTGCCCATGGTGACAGTGTCCATGGGGACATTGACCATGGTGAGTGTGCCCATGGTGACAGTGCCCATCGTGACAGTGTCCATGGAGACACTGCTCATGTTGAGAGTGCCAACGGTGACAGTGCTCATGGTGAGAGTTCCCATGGTGATAGTGCTCATGGTGACAGTGCTCATGGGGACAGCGCACACGATGACAGTGCTCACGGTGATAATGCCCATGGTGATATTGCTCATGGTGAGACTGCCCATGGTGATAGTGCTCACGGTGATAGTGCTCATGGTGAGAGTTCCCATGGTGACAGTGCCCATAGTGACAGTGCTCATGGTGACAGTACCGACGGTGACAGTGCTCATGGTGACAATGCTCGGGGTGATAGTGCTCACGATGATAGTGCTTATGGTGACAGTTCCCTTGGTGATAGTGCTCATGGTGACCCTGCCCATGGTAATAGTGCTCATGGTGATAGTGCTCACGTTGACAGTGCCTTTGGTGATAGTGCTCATGGTGACTGTGCTCATGCTGGCGGTGTACAGGGTTGGTGTTCCCATGTTGAAATTCCTCATGGTGGCACTGCCCATGATGATAGTGTTCCTGGTGACAGTGTCCATGGTGACAGTGCCAATGGTGACAGTCCTCATGGTGACACTGTCCATGGTGACATTTTGCACAGTGACAGTGCCCATGTTGAAAGTGCCCTTGGTGACAGTGACCATGGTGACATTTCCCATGTTGACAGTGTTCATGGTGAGAGTGTCCATGATGACATTGCCCATGGTGAGAGTGCCCATGGTGAGAGTGTCCATGGTGATAGTGCTCATGGTGACACTACCCATGGTGATATTGCTCACGGTGACACTGCCCACGGTAATAGTGCTCATGGTGACATTTTCCATGGTGAGAGTGCTCATGTTGACATTGCCCATGGTGACATTGTCCATGGTGACAGTGCCCATGGTGACTGTGCTCTTGCTAAGAGTTCCCATGAGGACAGTACACATGGTGACAGTACCCATGGCGACAGTGTCCATGGTGACAGTTCCCATGGTGAATAGTGCTCATGGTGACAGTGCCCATGGTGATGGTGTCCATGGTGACAGTGCCAATGTTGACAGTGCTCATTGTGATATTTGCCATGGTAAGAGTGCTCATGGTGACAGTGTCCATTGTGATAGTTCCCATGGTGACAGTGCCCATGGTGACAGTGCTCATGTTGACAGTGCCCATGGTGACCATTCCCATGTTGACACTTCCCATGGTGATAGTGCTCATGGTGACTATGCTCATGGTGACAGTGGTCACGGTGATAGTGCTCATGGTGACACTGCTCATGATGATAGTGCTCATGGTGACAGTTCGCATGGTGATAGGGCCCATGTTGAAAGTGCCCATGGTGACAGTGCCCATGGTGATAGTCCCCATGGTGACATTTCCCATGGTGACAGTGCTCATGATGAGAGTTCCCATGTTGACAATGCCCATGGTGACAGTGCCCATGGTGAATGTTCCCATGGTGACAGTGCTCAAGGTGACAATGCTCATGGTGACAGTGTCCATGGTGACAGTGCTCATGGTGACAGTGCCCATGGTGACAGTGCTCACGGTGATAGTGCCCACAGTGGCAGTGCTCTCGGTGACAGTGCTCATGTTGAACAGTGCTCATGGTGACAGAGCTTATGGTGACAGTGCCCACGGTGACAGTGAAAATGGTGAGAGTGCCCATGGTGACATTTCCCTTGGTGACAGTGCTTATGGTGACAGTGACCATGGTGACACTGGCCATGGTGACAGTGCTCATGGTGAGAGTTCCCATGGTGACAGTGCTCATATTGACAGTGCCCATGGTGACCGTTCCCATGTTGACATTTCCCATGGTGATAGTCCTCATGGTGACAGTGCTCATGGGGACAGTGCACACGGTGACAGTGCTCACGGTGATAATGCCCATGGTGATATTGCTCATGGTGAGACTGCCCATGGTGATAGTGCTCACGGTGATAGTGCTCATGGTGAGAGTTCCCATGGTGACAGTGCCCATAGTGACAGTGCTCATGGTGAAACTGCTCATGGTGACATTTCGCACGGTGACAGTGCCCATATTGAAAGTGCCCATGGTGACAGTGACCATGGTGACATTTCCCATGTTGACAGTGTTCATGGTGAGAGTGTCCATGATGACATTGCCCATGGTGAGAGTGCCCATGGTGAGAGTGTCCATGGTGATAGTGCTCATGGTGACACTACCCATGGTGATATTGCTCACGGTGACACTGCCCACGGTGATAGTGCTCATGGTGACATTTTCCATGGTGAGAGTGCTCATGTTGACATTGCCCATGGTGACATTGTCCATGGTGACAGTGCCCATGGTGACTGTGCTCTTGCTAAAAGTTCCCATGAGGACAGTACACATGGTGACAGTACACATGGTGACAGTACCCATGGCAACAGTGTCCATGGTGACAGTTCCCATGGTGACAGTGCTCATTGTGACATTGCCCAGGGTGACAGTGCTCACGGTGACAGTTCGCATGGTGACAGTGCCCATGGTGACAGTGCTCATGGTGACACAGCCCATGGTGACTGTGCTAAAGCTGCCGGTGTACATGGTTGGAGTTCCCATGATGAAATTCCTCATGGTGGCACTGCCCATGATGATAGTGCTCATGGTGACAGTGCCCATGGTGACATTTCCCATGGTGACAGTGCTCATGGTGAGAGTTCCCATGGTGACAATGCTCATGTTGACAATGCCCAAGTTGACCGTGCTCATGGTGACAGTGTCCACGGTGACAATTCTCATGTTGACAATGCTCACAGTGATAGTGCTCACGGTGATAGTGCTCCCGCTGACAGTGCCCTTGGTGATAGTGCTCATGGTAATACTGCTCATTGTGATAGTGCTCATGGTGACGGTTCGCATGGTGACAGTGCACATGTTGAAAGTGCCCATGGTGGCAGTGATCATGGTGACACTGCCCATGGTGACTGTGCTCATGCTGACGGTGTACATAGTTGGAGTTCCCATGGTGAAATTCCTTATGGTGGCACTGCCCATGATGATAGTGTTCATGGTGACAGTGTCCATGGTGAGAGTGCCTATGGTGACAGTGCCCATTGTGATAGTGCTCATGGTGACAGTGCCCATGTTGATATTGCTCAAGGTGACACTGCCCATGGTGATAGTGCTCACGGTGATAGTGCTCATGGTGACACTTCCCTTGGTGATAGTGCTCATGGTGATAGTGCTCATGGTAATAGGGCTCATGGTGACACTGCCCATGGTGGCAGTGCCCATGGTGACACTGCCCATAGTGACATTTCCCATGGTGACAGTGCTCAAGTTGACAGTGCCCATGGTGACAGTGTCCATGGGGACATTGACCATGGTGAGTGTGCCCATGGTGACAGTGCCCATCGTGACAGTGTCCATGGAGACACTGCTCATGTTGAGAGTGCCAACGGTGACAGTGCTCATGGTGAGAGTTCCCATGGTGAAAGTGCACACGGTGACAGTGCCCACGGTGACAGTGCTCACGGTGAGAGTGCTCATGGTGATAGTGCCCATGGTAATAGTGCTCACTCTGACATTTCCCATGGTGATATTGCTCACGGTGACACTGCAAATGGTGTTAGTGCTCACGGTGATAGTGCTCATGGTGACAGTTCCCATGGTGAGAGTGCCCACGGTGACAGTGCTCATGGTGACATTGCCCACAGTGACAGTGCTCACGGTGACAGTGCCCTTTGTGATAGTGCTCATGGTGATAGTGCTCATAGTGATAGTGTTCATGGTGACAGTTCGCATGGTGACAGTGCCCATGTTGAAAGTGCCCATGGTGATAGTGTTCATGGTGACACTGCCCATGGTGACTGTGCTCATGCTGGCGGTGTACATGGTTGGAGTTGCCATGGTGAAATTCCTCATGGTGGCACTGCCCATGATGATAGTGCTCAAGTTGACTGTGTCCATGGTAACAGTGCCCATGCTGACAGTGCCCATAGTGACATTTCCCATGGTGACAGTGTTCATGGTAAGAGTTACCATGGTGACAGTGCTCATGTTCACAGTGCCCATGGTGACAGTGTCCATGGTCAACAGTGCCCATGGTGAGAGTGCCCATGGTGAGAGTGCCCATGGTGACAGTGCCCATGGTGACAGTACTCATGGTGACACTTCCCATGATGACAATGCTCCTGGTGACAATGATCATGGTGACAGTGCTCACGGTGACAGTGCTCATGGTGGCACTGTCCATGGTGACTGTGCTCATGGTGGCACTTCCCATATTGACGGTGGTCATGGTGACAGTGCCCATGGTGACAGTGCCCAGGATGACAGTTCCAATGTTGACAGTGTACTTGGGGACAATGCTCATGGAAACAGTGTCCATGGTGATAGTGCTCCTGGTGACAGTGTCCATGGTTACAGTGCCCATGGTGACAGTTTCCAAGGTGACATTTTCCATGGTGACAGTGCCCATGGTGAATGTTCCCATGGTGACAGTGCTCAAGGTGACAATGCTCATGGTGACAGTGTCCATGGTGACAGTGCTCATGGTGACAGTGCCCATGGTGACAGTGCCCATGGTGACAGTGCTCACGGTGATAGTGCCCACAGTGGCAGTGCTCATGCTGAACAGTGCTCATGGGGACAGTGCTTATGGTGACAGTGCCCACGGTGACAGTGAAAATGGTGAGAGTGCCCATGGTGACATTTCCCTTGGTGACAGTGCTTATGGTGACAGTGACCATGGTGACACTGGCCATGGTGACAGTGCTCATGGTGAGAGTTCCCATGGTGACAGTGCTCATATTGACAGTGCCCATGGTGACCGTTCCCATGTTGACATTTCCCATGGTGATAGTCCTCATGGTGACAGTGCTCATGGGGACAGTGCACACGGTGACAGTGCTCACGGTGATAATGCCCATGGTGATATTGCTCATGGTGAGACTGCCCATGGTGATAGTGCTCATGGTGATAGTGCTCATGGTGAGAGTTCCCATGGTGACAGTGCCCATAGTGACAGTGCTCATGGTGACAGTACCGACGGTGACAGTGCTCATGGTGACAATGCTCAGGGTGATAGTGCTCACGATGATAGTGCTCACGGTGACAGTTCCGTTGGTGATAGTGCTCATGGTGATAGTGCCCATGGTGACAATGCCCATGGTGACACTGCCCATGGTGATATTGCTCACGGTGACACTGCCCATGGTAATAGTGCTCATGGTGATAGTGCTCACGTTGAGAGTGTCTTTGGTGATAGTGCTCATGGTGACACTGCCCATGGTGACAGTTCGCATGCTGATAGTGCCCATATTGAAAGTTCCCATGGTGACAGAGCTCATGGTGATAATGCCCATGGTGACTGTGCTCATGCTGGCGGTGTACAGGGTTGGTGTTCCCATGTTGAAATTCCTCATGGTGGCACTGCCCATGATGATAGTGTTCCTGGTGACAGTGTCCATGGTGACAGTGCCAATGGTGACAGTGCTCATGGTGAAACTGCCCATGGTGACATTTCGCACGGTGACAGTGCCCATATTGAAAGTGCCCATGGTGACAGTGACCATGGTGACATTTCCCATGTTGACAGTGTTCATGGTGAGAGTGTCCATGATGACATTGCCCATGGTGAGAGTGCCCATGGTGAGAGTGTCCATGGTGATAGTGCTCATGGTGACACTACCCATGGTGATATTGCTCACGGTGACACTGCCCACGGTGATAGTGCTCATGGTGACATTTTCCATGGTGAGAGTGCTCATGTTGACATTGCCCATGGTGACATTGTCCATGGTGACAGTGCCCATGGTGACTGTGCTCTTGCTAAGAGTTCCCATGAGGACAGTACACATGGTGACAGTACCCATGGCGACAGGGTCCATGGTGACAGTTCCCATGGTGACAGTGCTCATTGTGACATTGCCCAGGGTGACAGTGCTCACGGTGACAGTTCGCATGGTGACAGTGCCCATGGTGACAGTGCTCATGGTGACACAGCCCATGGTGAATGTGCTAAAGCTGCCGGTGTACATGGTTGGAGTTCCCATGATGAAATTCCTCATGGTGGCACTGCCCATGATGATAGTGCTCATGGTGACATTTCCCATGGTGACAGTTCTCATGGTGAGAGTTCCTATGCTGACTGTGCTCATGTTGACAGTGCCCACGGTGACAGTGCTCACGGTGACAGTGCTCAACGTGATAGTGCCCATGGTAATAGCGCTGATGGTGACACTGCGCATGTTGATATTGCTCACGCTGACACTGCCCATGGTGATAGTGCTCACGGTGTTAGTGCTCATCGTGACAGTTCCCATGGTGTCAGTGGCCATGGTGACAGTGCTCATGGTGACAGTGCTCACGGTGATAGTTCTTACAGTGACAGTGCCCGTGGTGATAGTGCACATGGTGATAGTGCTCATGGTGATCGTGCTCATGGTGACACTGCCCATGGTGACTGTGCTCATGCTGGTGGTGTACATGTTTGGAGTTCCCATGGTGAAATTCCTTATGGTGGCAATGCCCATGATGATAGTGTTCATGGTGACAGTGTCCATGGTGAGAGTGCCTATGGTGACAGTGCCCATGGTGACATTTCCCATGGTGACAGTGCTCATGGTGAGAGTTCCCATGGTGACAATGCTCATGTTGACAATGCCCAAGTTGACCGTGCTCATGGTGACAGTGTCCACGGTGACAATTCTCATGTTGACAATGCTCACAGTGATAGTGCTCACGGTGATAGTGCTCCCGCTGACAGTGCCCTTGGTGATAGTGCTCATGGTAATACTGCTCATTGTGATAGTGCTCATGGTGACGGTTCGCATGGTGACAGTGCACATGTTGAAAGTGCCCATGGTGGCAGTGATCATGGTGACACTGCCCATGGTGACTGTGCTCATGCTGACGGTGTACATAGTTGGAGTTCCCATGGTGAAATTCCTTATGGTGGCACTGCCCATGATGATAGTGTTCATGGTGACAGTGTCCATGGTGAGAGTGCCTATGGTGACAGTGCCCATTGTGATAGTGCTCATGGTGACAGTGCCCATGTTGATATTGCTCAAGGTGACACTGCCCATGGTGATAGTGCTCACGGTGATAGTGCTCATGGTGACACTTCCCTTGGTGATAGTGCTCATGGTGATAGTGCTCATGGTAATAGGGCTCATGGTGACACTGCCCATGGTGACAGTGCCCATGGTGACACTGCCCATAGTGACATTTCCCATGGTGACAGTGCTCAAGTTGACAGTGCCCATGGTGACAGTGTCCATGGGGACATTGACCATGGTGAGTGTGCCCATGGTGACAGTGCCCATCGTGACAGTGTCCATGGAGACACTGCTCATGTTGAGAGTGCCAACGGTGACAGTGCTCATGGTGAGAGTTCCCATGGTGAAAGTGCACACGGTGACAGTGCCCACGGTGACAGTGCTCACGGTGAGAGTGCTCATGGTGATAGTGCCCATGGTAATAGTGCTCACTCTGACATTTCCCATGGTGATATTGCTCACGGTGACACTGCAAATGGTGTTAGTGCTCACGGTGATAGTGCTCATGGTGACAGTTCCCATGGTGAGAGTGCCCACGGTGACAGTGCTCATGGTGACATTGCCCACAGTGACAGTGCTCATGGTGACAGAGCTCACGGTGACAGTGCCCTTTGTGATAGTGCTCATGGTGATAGTGCTCATAGTGATAGTGTTCATGGTGACAGTTCGCATGGTGACAGTGCCCATGTTGAAAGTGCCCATGGTGATAGTGTTCATGGTGACACTGCCCATGGTGACTGTGCTCATGCTGGCGGTGTACATGGTTGGAGTTGCCATGGTGAAATTCCTCATGGTGGCACTGCCCATGATGATAGTGCTCAAGTTGACTGTGTCCATGGTAACAGTGCCCATGCTGACAGTGCCCATAGTGACATTTCCCATGGTGACAGTGTTCATGGTAAGAGTTACCATGGTGACAGTGCTCATGTTCACAGTGCCCATGGTGAGAGTGTCCATGGTCAACAGTGCCCATGGTGAGAGTGCCCATGGTGAGAGTGCCCATGGTGACAGTGCCCATGGTGACAGTACTCATGGTGACACTTCCCATGATGACAATGCTCCTGGTGACAATGATCATGGTGACAGTGCTCACGGTGACAGTGCTCATGGTGGCACTGTCCATGGTGACAGTGCTCATGGTGGCA